>NC_048540.1:14838874-15112216 GCF_902806685.2 Maniola hyperantus | reverse complement strand
TATATGTTCGATTTTTCATTGTTTCCCATAAACAATGATGCGGCAAAAATGGCTTATCATCATTACTCAACAATCAATATTATTAAAGTACCTAATCTTTCAAAATAATAATTAGTCATTATTGGGGTTTCTTACCTAAAAAGGGAGAAAGGAACCCTTATAGGATCACTTTGTCTGTCTGTCTGTCCGTCTGTCTGTCCATCGTGTCTGTCAAGAAAACCCGGGGTACTTCCCGAAGGTGTAATAAGCATATAAGACAGCATGTTTCACATTAGATAATATTATGTCGAGACTACCACCGGATCGCAAAGCAGTGTACCTATAAGTGTATCTATAAGTGTATCTATAAGTGTATCTATAAGTAGTAGTAATTGAAATCATCATCATCAACCGATAGATGTCCACAGCTGGACATAGGTCTCTTGTAGGGACTTGCACACGCCACGACCTTGCGCCGCCTCAATCCAGCGGTTCCGTGCGACTCGTCTGATGTCGTCCGTCCACCAAGTGGGGGGTCTTCCAACACTGCGTCTTCCGGTGCGAAGTCGAAATTCCAGCACCTTGGGACCCCAACGTCTATCGGTTTTACGAACTATGTGCCCTGCCCATTGCCACTTCAGCTTCGCAACCCTTTGAGCTATGTCGGGTACTTTAGTTCTCCTACGGATCTCCTCATTTCTGATTTGATCACGTAGAGAAACTCTAAGCATCGCATAGAAAAATATAAGGTCAATTGAAATCGTTTCTTTCCGCTCAATAGATGCTCAGTAAACGTCAGACCACTTGAAGAGATCGCATCAATCTGGTATAATCTAATTACAGCTGTTACCGCGGTAAGTAATTGTCTAATCAAACCTTAATGAACCTATCGTTCAACCTTAATGGCTCGCCGATGGAGATGATAATCCCTTAGGTTGGTTTATTTTATTTGAAGAATAGAATATACATGTATGATAAAACGGCTTTAGTCACGTATTTTGTCGACGGTAGCCCGACTAGTTTCGAACCCATCAGGGGTCCTTTTTCATAGGGACTCAGTTTGCGCACGCGTCGCGGTTGAGAGTTAAGTCTCAACCGCTGACTGAGTCCCTGTGAAAAAGGACCCCGGATGGGTTTGAAACTAGTCGGGCTGACGTCGACGAAATAGGTGAGTAAAGCCGTTTTATCATATTATATGTATAAAGGAAATCACTCACGATAGTTTAAACGCTGAGAATAGAATAAGCTGTGATAACCTAGTGATTAGGACGCCCGCCTGCTAATCGGAGGTCGGGAGTTCGATCCCGGGATTTTTCGATTATATATATTTTTTGATGAGAATAGAATAGAATAAACTTTTACAAGTATTTTTCAATCGTCAAATGCATCTACCACTGGTTCGGAAATCGGAATGCCTTTGAAATAAAATATAACCTATATCACTCAGGATTCAGGAATAATGTAGCTTTCCACTGGTGAAAGAATTTTCAAAATTGGTTCTGTAGTTCCTCACAAACAAACTTACAAACTTTACCTCTTTATAGATTAGTTTGGATATTATGTTAATGATTTGCCATCTGTTTCTTGGTTTGCTTAGCAACAGCAGAATGTTTTTCGCACTACGGCTGCCCCGTTTTAATTATAAAGTTTTGTACACAATGCTTTTAGTAACAAGTATGAAGTTGAAAATATTTAAATGAGATACAGTAATTATGCGTAAAGTTCGCCTCTCGGACGCTTTCGCTTGAGGAATCGTCTCACACAATACGTTCAGGGATTTTTTCGTAGTCAGATTTATTCAACTGTTTGCTGAATTATGGACGGCTTACATTATTCCACTTGCATTCTAGCTTAGAACATCCAGTATCTTATGGACTAGGTGAAATTCTTCTTATCTTCGATCTGGCGGAAGGTGGCTGAAAGGCCGGCAACATCCTTACAAGAGAGGTAGAGAAATTTATAAGTACCTTAAAAATAAATAAATCATCATGAGAATTGTTAAAAATTGGCATTAATCAGCTAGGTAGAGTGTTAACAAATCTTTTTAGTTACATCCTAAAGCAAGAAACTGTACCTAACGAACGACTGAACTCTACAATTATATTTACTCTACCCAATTCGACGAACTTATCTATCTACAGATTTTTATCTCTATCGTTTTTTTTTTTTTTTGTATGTTTCGCTGGCAATATTCCGACATGGTTATCGGAGACTTTGTATAGCTTAACACGGCATTTTTTTTTTTTACCTTTTTCTTTTATATTGTCATGAAACAGGTTCTTTTTTTGTACTGTGATCATGATTTTTAAGCTAATAATAGCCTTACGTTTTTTAACTTATTCTATTCAGACTTATATTTATATGCACATGTAACATATTATTCCAATAATATATTATATACATAATTTCTTACATTTTCTATTTATATATCTTATTTTAAATTAACTTTAATTATGGCTTCAAATATTAATTAGCTACTATCTTGACTTATTTCTATCTAATGTTTTATTTACTACACATGTACAAAATTTTAAAAACCTTTTTCTTATTTCACTATTCATAATAATTTCAGGGATCGACTGCAGAGTTAAATTTACTTTTATTATTTGCTGTAGGTCTTCCCGTGCTCTTCCGTATCTGGGGCATTCCACAATGGCATGCAGAGCAGTTTCCTCTTGGTCTGGGTCACAGACACATATCTCTATCGTTTGCTATACTATTTACTCTCTGCGGGTAGAGTAAATAATTCTGTGACTGGAGATATGTGAACGGGTAATTATGTCGTAGTGCGATAATTTTATTTCCATTTCCGAGGAGCTTTGTGTTGGAAATACTTTGTTTAGAGTTGCACAGTTCACGAGTCTTTTGAGAAGGTAGGAAGACTGCTCGCAGAATTGAATTAAGTACTTAGAAGTTGAAACTGTAGTCTTACTAAGACTATTTTCTCGCAGGTTTATGTTTAAATGTTTTGGAACAAACTCATGTGAACGAAAGTAAATAAAATTAGGTAGGTTGGTGTTTTACGATTATTTTTGTTGTTTCAAAGCTTTTAACTTTGAGTTTTGCCAAGACAACCCCTAGTCATAAAAAAATAGAATTTTACAAGATTATGCACAATAAAGGTCAGGTCAATTCTATAGGTATATCCTATACATATAGACCTATTATGATTTATTAAATCACCGAAGCAATGAACCATTCAAATAAAATCAGTTTCTCTCGCGTGTTTCACAAAAAGAAAGCATTTTAACGAATGTATCTCTTTTTTAATGGTGCAATAAATGGAGCCGTTTCCATAATTGTGGCCATTTTTTGCGCTATAGCGAGTGCAATTTTGGTATATTGCATCAATTTAAAATAGAGTGACGTTTAAAAAAACCGGCCAAGTGCGAATCAGACTCGCGCACTGAGGGTTCCGTACTACAGTCGTATTTTATCGACATGATAAATCAAAAACTACTTACTAAATCTCATTCAAACCAATTTTCGGTGGAAGTTTGCATGGTAAATAAATAAATAATATAAAAATAACAAAGTAAATAACTGAGCTTAAATTGATAAAAAGCAGCCGCAACTCGCCGTCACACGCCTTAGACTAATCGACTCCTATCGCCTGAACGATCGCACTTTTTCGTTGTCTTATTTCGCACATCGTTGGTGCGCCTCGGACGTGCGTTGGGGGACCTCGTGAGTGGGTCCCCGGTGGAGGGTCACTGGCTGGGTCGCGCTCGAGTGCTTCGGTGTTCCCGTGACCCAGTCGCCAGGCGACAACGCGCAGGAGCGCCACTTGGTTTTAGTGGCTATGCCAGTCGCCTCTCTGCCGGCGAGTCCTACATAGCTTCCCTGGCTGGCTGGCTGGCTGGCTGGCTGGCTGGCTGGCTAGCTGGCTGGCTGGCTGGCTAGCTGGCTGGCTGGCTGGCTGGCTGGCTGGCTGGCTGGCTGGCTGGCTGACTGACTGGCTGGCTTCCAGGGGGGATGCGTAAATACATTTCCCAGCGATAAAAAAAGGTTAATTAATAATTATAAATTTTCATGAACTCATATTTTGCGCTAATTAATTCACTTATAAATGAAATCTTGATGTTGGTGGTCGAAACGAAAACGTTTCATAACGAATATTAAATTTTCTGAAAATTAAAACGAAATGCACTTACTTAATTTAAAATTTAATTATTGGGGCCGATTCTCTAGTACACAATCTCGAAACTAAACTAAATTAACAGGTCTAAATCTAGTGCTTTCCTTTTCCGCAAGCAACATTATGAAAGGGATAGCAATAGATTTAGACGTGATATTTTAGTTTAGTTTAGAAATTGTGTACAAAGGAATGAGCCACAATGGCATAATATTTTAAAAGACATTTTAAACTATTGCAATATATTTTGCGCTTATCTTTTAGGTATTATTATGTACCTATAATTTTATTGTAAGTATACCTAAGTTACAACTATAAATTATATTTTTCTTTTTTCAAATCTCATGCTGACAATCGCCGTTTTTAATTTCGGTTAAAAAGATCTTGGGTTAAAATTAGAGTTAAACAAATTGAGGGAGACTTGGAAATTTTTCGTCTCTTTCATACATTATTCCATCACAATAGATCATGAGAAGGATTTGAAGATTTTTCGTCTCTTTCATGCATTAGTCCATCACAATAGATCAGAAGATGTCACTACTCACTACATGTCTTACATTGATACAATTTGCCAACGACTACACACCGACCGTCTTTCAATTCTACCAACTTATTTCTACACTTCTAATAACCTTTATTTGCTAAAGGATAAGGGTGGTAACCGTTTAAATGATTTATTTTATAAAGTTGTACAGTAGTAATAGCCAGTGGCTCTCTCAAGAGACAGTGGCGACATGAACAAATTAGGGGAACAATGGGCAATTAAGCTAGTTCCAGACACTACGCGTGTCCAATTATTTGAGGATTTCCTCGGATATGTTACTGGGATTGTGAGTTTACTGAAATTGGTACGGCTTTAAAGCGAATCTCGCTGAAATGTCGAGGAATCTGTCCTTTCTAATTGAGATTATGTTCTAGACCGAATTTCATCTCTACAAAGACTGGCACGACTTTTTTAACCAGCGGATCTTTTGATTATTTTTCAATCATCTCAGCCGGTTACGCAAAGTTGGTATTTTTTGCCTGGTGAAGGCTATTATGGACACTAATTGATAACTTTAATACCTAGGTCATAGAAAACCTTTCGTAGTGGCCGTAAGAGCGAGCGCGTGCCAGATATCCATACTAATATTATAAATGCGAAAGTGTGTCTGTCTATCTGTCTGTCTGTCTGTCTGCTAGCTTTTCACGGCTTAACCGTTCAACCGATTTTGACGAAATTTGGTACAGAGATAGCTGGCATCCCAGGGATGGACATAGGCTACTTTTTATCACGGAAAATCAAAGAGTTCCCACGGGATTTCTTTAAAACCTAAATCCACGCAGACGAAGTCGCTGGCATCATCTAGTATTTTTTTTTTTTTTTTTTTTATTTTTTTTTTTCTTGTCATTATCTGCAATCAGTCGGGGGACTATAAGCAGATTTATTGTGCTGAATTTGTTATTGAGAAACGAGGGAGCCATTGGCCACTGCTCCCACGTCCATCAGATATCGAGCACATCAGCTCGTTTCAGTCTTTTTACTCTAGGGGCAGCTAGAAGTGAGTTGGCGAGTGGGTTTGGATGCTTGGCAAGGCGAACTTTGTGTTTTTTGGAGTACTTGTTTATTTCCTCGGAAACAGTTGGCATATCCAGGTACTGGTGCAATTCATCGTTGCGTGTAAACCAGGGCGCACTAGTTATTGTCCTTAGTATGTTGTTTTGAACCCTTTGAATCCGCATGATGTTGGTCTTACAGCTTGTGCCCCACAACTGTATGCCATACAGCCAAATGGGTTTCAATATAGTGCAGTAAACAAGTACTTTGTTGTTAAGGGATAGCGTGGATTGCCGACCAAGCAACCAAAGCAGATTTCTGAATCGAGTGTTAAGTTCATTTCTTTTGTGATCTATGTGATACTTCCACGTTAGACGTCGGTCCAGATGAAATCCAAGATACCTGACGCAAGTCGTTGTTGGCAATTCATCGTTACCTAGCTTCACGGGAGGACAATCGCCCCGTTTTAAAGCAAATGTTACATGTTGCGATTTGGAGGCACTTGCTTTTATACGCCACTTGGTCAGCCAAGTGTTGATTTTATTGAGGTGTTCTTGTAGGCGGCTACTAGCTTGATTGGCATCTTTATTACACGAAAGGAAAGCAGCATCGTCGGCAAACGTAGCTATGGTGACATCTGGTGATTGTGGAACGTCACAAGTGAAGATGTTGTATAGTACTGGACCGAGAACTGAACCCTGGGGAACTCCCGCGAAGCATGTATAAAAGCTAGACCTAGCATCTCGCTGCTTTACTTGAAATATTCTATTGTCTAGGTATGATGCCAGCAAGAGGAACATGGAATGAGGTAAAAATGTCTTAATTTTGGCCAACAGTCCTTTGTGCCATACTCTATCGAAGGCTTGTTGAACATCGAGAAACGCAGCAGAGCAATATTCTTTCTTTTCTAGACACTGGCGTATTGTATGGTAGACTCTGTGAACTTGTTCTGTGGTCGAATGTTTTTTGCGAAAGCCAAACTGGTGTCCTGGAATAATATCACTGCCATCCAGAGCGTCTTTTAGTCTAGTCAGGAATATTATTTCCCAGACCTTCGATAGAACAGGAGTAAGGCTAATAGGTCGATAAGAGGTGGCTTCTTCAGGTGGTTTACCTGGTTTGGGTATCATGATAATTTGGCTTACTTTCCAGATGTCGGGAAAGTGGCTTTTACGGAGCATACTATTGAAAAGGTTTGCCAAAAAAGCTAGACACTTTTTAGGAAGTTCCTTGAGTAACCGAGGGGTGATCAGATCAAATCCGGGAGCTTTCTTGCAATCGAGAGAAGCTATGGTTTTTGAAATTTCTCTAGGCGAAGCTGGTTTTAGAGGTAGACACATCTGTAGATCTTGGCTAAGGATATCTTGAATTTCTGGATCGTCTGGATCAGAGGAGTCATTGGGCCGAAATACATTGCTGAGGTGGACAGCAAAAGCTTCCGCCTTTTCACTGTCAGTTCGAGCCCAAGTTGAACCTGTTCTAATAGGCGGAAATATTTGTTGAGGCTGATTAAGAGTCTTTGTAGCCTTCCACAGAGATCGATCTCCACGACCTGTCGGTGATAACTGTTCAAGTTGATTTCTGATCGTGTAATTAGATGTGTCTGCTAGTATATTTTTAAGTTCTTTTATTGCACGATTTAGACTAGTTTTGTCATGCGGGCAGCGTGAGCTTTGCCAGACACGTCTGAGTCGCCTTTTTTCCTTAATTTTAGATCTTATGTCTGATGGAAGGTATATCCTATCTTGTTTAGGATTTAGAACAGGAGTGTTAATCCATGCTGCAACTTGGATTAAATTTGTCACATATGCAGCAGCATTATCGATGTCATCGGTGTTCTGGAGCGGAACTTTAAGGTTAATATTATTATTGAGATAATCTCGGTAGGATTCCCAGTCCGTCTTGTAGTTATGCAGCTTATCTTGGTTTTCACTCGTTGATAGAACAGTATTACTCACCTCCAAGATCAATGGGGAATGGTCTGATGATCCGTCTAGACTTGATTCAATTTTAGTATAAAGGTGGGATACATTTTTGGTTACAAAAAAGTCCAGGAGGTCAGGTCTTTTGCTGGGATCAGAAGGCCAATACGTCGGTTCGCCCGTCGAAAGGGTAAGTAAATGATTTATATCGACACTACTCTTCAGTTCTCTTCCACGTGGAAAGGTGTAGCGCGAGCCCCAGAAGGTATTTTTCGCATTCCAGTCACCACCGGCAATGAATCGATTGCCCAGAGTTTTAAAATATTTGGAAAACATACCTTCGTCGATTTTGTGACGAGGCGGGCAGTAGATGGCTGAAAGCGTAATGAACTCCGACTTCTCATGAACTTTGACTGTAGTGGCTTGGATATGGGGTGTTTTGTAGTGATCTAGCAAGTGGTGCTTCAAATTATTCCTGATAACTATTGCAGTTCCACCGTGGGCTCCGCCATCTGGATGAGGAGTCAAATAGCTACAATAGCCAGGAATTTCAAATATGCTTCTGACCGTTACGTGGGATTCCGAAATAAGAACAACGTCCAGCTTGTTAGCGGCTATGAAGGCTACTAATTCATCTTTTCTACCAGTGAGACCGTTTATGTTCCACGTAGCGATGCGTAAAGAATTCATTTTGAAATTTTAGTAACGAGTGTGGTGATAAGCCCCAACAGGGTACTTATTTGTTGTAGTAAGAGGTCAATTTTTTCACTTTGTTTTAGAAGTAAATTTTCTATGGAATTATAAGATCCAGGAGTTGATTGAGGTTCGGTATTGTTTGGTGGAGCTTTACGTGTTCTTGTTGCTTCGGCATATGTTTGTGTTCCCTTTTCTCCTCGACGTGTGAATGAATTCGTGTCATGTTGTTTAGTGTTATCCATGTCAGATTTAGCTTGGTGAAAAGATTTAGCGTTATAAGTACTCTTTTTTCTATTAGATATCTCCCTGTAAACCTGGCATCCCTTGTAATTAGCTGGATGGTCAAGCGAGCAGAGTGCACATTTAGCAGGTGAATTTCTATCTTTTTTAGGACATTCTGATGTTTTATGCCCTTCTCCACATTTCACACACCGATAGGGTCTCATACAGTTGTTTTTGGAATGACCATATTGTTGACACCTGTGACACTGGACAACTGTTTTTGATTTTCTAGGGTTTTCTATCTTAACTCTTTGGTGAAATATATATTCAATATCTTTTAGGGATCTATTATTTATGCTCGGCTCCACGTTGACGAAAAAGGTAGATGTAGGATTCTTGTCCGGCCCGTATCTGGCGTTGATTATTTCACCTCGAACTTTGTTCCCTGTTGACTCCACGGCTTCAACTATTGCAGAATGGGGAGTTGAGTGATGCAGGTTCTTTATTACGATTCGGTAGCATTTAGTATCTTTGCTAGTGAATGTGTGCCCAATCAAGCCATTTTGCCTTATAACATCTATTATCTTTTTATACTCATCCACGCTGTTGATGACAATTCGAAGATTGGTTTTACTAACTATTTTTAATTTGAAGTGTTCTGAATTGCTTGTAGACTCCAATAATTTAGTCAATTCATTTACATCCTCGATACCGTACAGGATAATAGGTGGGGGTTTATTTGCAAATTTTGTCCTAGGCATTTCGTCGCAATCATCAGAGGGGTCTAATGGGAGATCGCTGAAACTATTCCTGGTCTGAATATCATGTGGCGACGGAGAAGTACTATCACGTTTGCGTTTCGGGCCTCTGGAGCAAGGAATTTTTTGCCAACTAGGAGGATTAGCTGGTTTAAGAGTAGCTTCTTGAGTATCCATTCGTGATTCAGTTGAAGGTCCATGTGTTATATTCACGTAATGATCAATTTTCCGTTGGGTAACCTTAGTGACGTCTCCAAGAGAGGATGACCTTTGCCTAGTCAAATGCCCAGGCAGAGCTGACGTAGTTGGATTTTTGAGCACTTGCTGCTTCAATATTCTGCTTTCGTGCTGTAAATTACTTTGGCCAGTAACATTCTTCACTGATGGGGTAGCCTGGTTGCCCACTACCTCACAGTCTTCGGTAACCAATTTCTCACTCACAGGCCCGGGTACCCGTGAGCGCCGGTCGCTACCCGGATTGCATGGCAAAACACATTCATCATTAGGCATACTTTCATATAAAAGGGGGGGTTGGGAAAAATAGTTGTAACGCTTTCCCAAGGCCTTACACGCAGACTTTTTGGAGATTATTTAACTTCTCCTGGTTCCTGCTAACCAACGCAAGCAAGCCCGCGGTTGTCGGGGTAGTTTCCGCCGCCCGATGTTCGGCGTTGAAGTGTAACTGTCTGTTTGGTGTTGAGTGTCCTGTCTGAATAGCTGAGGTGTGTATGATGGAGAGTGAATCTTGTGACTGTGCAGAGTGCGGGATAGTGGGAGCAGGATGAGGTAGGAGAAAGTTGGATAGGTAACTGGAAAATAAGGTAAAGGGTAAATGGAATACGGCTGATGGTTTTTGTTACGTCTGATTCAGAAGGGATCAGACCAATAACAGGCAGCAACCACGGGAAGGTAAACACATCAGCCTTGCCTAGGGGATCTACGTGACCTGCACTCTCCCCCTAGGCCATCCGCCAGACCCAGCACCGGACAAGTGCTGGGAATAGAGATGGACCCAGCCTACCTGCTAGATATAATCCTAGTCTGCGCCCACCCCCGCCCGAATATATAATCTAGTATTTTATAAAAGCTGAAAGTTTCTCTGCGTACTGTCCCCAACACTGGGAGGTAAGTTTGTTTGGATGTTTGTTTGAGTCATGGTGGCTTTGGGAGATAACAGGTAATAAAGGTGTAAAAAATCTTACGTCAAAGTAGATAGAGGCAATCTTCATTTGGTCAGCGTGGTAAACTATGGCCAAAACTCTTCTCACTCTGAGAGAAGACCCTTGGTCTGTAGTGAGCCGACGATGGGTTGATCATGATGACGATGAAGTAGATTAGGTTATCTCAGGGCCTAGACTAAACTTTTAAGTAAAAGTCCCTAAATTATCCCATCCCACTTATTTATCCTCATAAATATAGGGAGGAAATTCCTAAGTAACCCCTAAAAATAAAAAATAAATCTAAGTAAGCTGTTAAATCAGCTGTTCGATTGCGGTCTAGTGACAGCTACAATGTCACGATTGAAATCACCTCCATTTTTTTTTTGTTCAGTAGTATTAGAAATCACGTCATGTATTGCCAGAGAGTATGGTGGCAACCCCCCGCCAATAACCTTTAAGGGTGTCCGGTGGGGGTTCCCACGGTACTGATTCCTCCGCACCTACGACCTTTCGGAATTCAGTCCGTTCTTTAACGGTTGAGCTATTGAGGTTTACTACTTGTAGGGGTGGTAAATTGGGCGGAATGGAAATATACCCGGATACGGAATAATCTACCACCTTACAAAGATTAGAGGAAAAAAAAAAATAATTTTACTTACTTGATCTATCTACCTAGTAAAGAATAGAAGCTAGCCGTCGACTCCCTTGTAATGTATATGAGGTGTTATAAATGAAATTTGCTAGATGTTAGGCAAAATTGTTTTTAATGTAACTTTTACCGGGGTCGCTTAATACATAGTGATGGCTAATAATGCTTAGTTATTCTAGCTTAATGCCAAGACTTAATTTAGATACATTAGAATGCCTTAGGTAGATAGTACATAAAATCTATGTATTAAATTTAAGATGCCATTGGCATGGAATAGACAATGACACAGTAAAATTCATAAAATTGTTTCAAAATAAAAGCTCAGTAGTAAAGACAGGGTTCTACTGTACACATACACTAAGAAGGTTCACTAAACTGTTCCAGGATACAAACATTTGCTTACTTGTAGGTGCGAAGACTG
Organism: Maniola hyperantus; assembly: GCF_902806685.2. Classification (NCBI taxonomy): domain Eukaryota; kingdom Metazoa; phylum Arthropoda; class Insecta; order Lepidoptera; family Nymphalidae; genus Maniola; species Maniola hyperantus. The sequence continues at coordinate 15,100,737 of NC_048540.1, read as the reverse complement.
CAAGGTAGCTGGACGGCATCGGCCAAGCTCCCAAAACTCGATTTAACTTGATTCTTCACAACCGAAATGTTTCATTACAAAGATTTTCACCAAGTCTTATCCATAGAATTAAGTTGCCAACGTGAATGTGCAAAAGAAATAAATACGGAAAACGAAAGCAAAAAAAAAACGGAAAACCGAAAACTAAAAACGGAAACGCAAACGGAAAACCCTATTGAACTCCTGGCCACCAATGGTTTTCAGGAGTCCACCCACAACCCATTATCCTCATTTATTTGGGAAGATAAAATAACTGGAACATAATTGATGAAACATTGAAATACGTTAGGATGACTAAATTTATAACTATTGTATTTTCCCAGGCGAAGCCATGGGCGAAAAAGAGTGAGATTTTCCTGGAACGAAAAAATTCGTCTTCACATGTTGACTCCAGAAAAATTCTAAATCTCACCAATCGGTGTTGCCAGACGCAACCCGAGTGTGGCCGCTCTCAGTTAGATTGATCATGAAGCCAATTCATTTTTGAATATTTGCGGAACCTAAGGATATATTATAAGAACCGTTTTGTTAATGACTTAACAATAAACAAATGATATTATGGTTTTATTTAATTATTTTGTTTTATTTTTACGACAATTGACAACGAAGCAAACGCCATCTATTGTGGCTCGAATGAACTCTGAACATCGACCCACGCGTAGTTCTGCACCTTGATGCTAGGTGGCACCAACATACTTTGAACAAAATTGATTTTTATTAAAAGCGAAACGCTAGTTAGTAGTTCAAAATTTACAACGTCACATACTTTAATTAATTTAATTAATAGATCGTTTTCTTAGGTGGAATGTTTTTCCCTTTCTTACCTTGTGGAACCTTTTCTTAGCGAAGATCCAATAATAAAGAAAACTATCATTTAATGTTAACCTGCATTAAATTTTTTTGCCTAGCTGTTGTGCATTATAGCCAGATCAGTCAGATTCTCCTTTATACAGATTTTGCAGTAGGTAACTCTGAAACGAGCTAATGCGTAACCGTAATGAAGCATCTGATTGGATGCTGCGGGAACCAACTCTCCGGGGCTCCGAATTCAGCCAATTGATTATACCAATGTACATACATTTTACTACAGTAATTATCCTTGGTACGAGTTTACACATCTCGATACCGTTGATAGACTTCGAGTTTTGGAACACTAAATCGAGTAAAACATATTTTTTTTTTTTTTAATTAAGAATATTAGCCATATCAAATGACTAATATTCCCCTTTCCTCTCCAACCAAGCGTCAGGCTCGTACTAGGAGTTCGGTTTACAGTCCACTTCTTCACCGGTTGAGCTATTGAGGCTCTGTTGTTTTTCTTTAGAAGAAAGAATTATTAAGAAAGTGTTTTAATAAAAGCCTCAGTAGCTTAATTATTATCTTGGAGTGCACTATTTAAAATTGTCAGACCTACTCCTAGTACAAGTAAAAGGTTTGTCATTTCCTAAGAAAGGAGTGCAGTCACAAAGAGGCCGTAATAATATGACCACACACCGCCAGCACTCCATACAAATGAACTAAATTAATTTGTGATATGTCTACTACCGGAACACCGACCTGTCCGCCCATCTGTGTGTGTGTATGTGTGTGTGTGAGAGAGTGAGTGTGTGTGTGTGGGTGTGTGTGGCTGAGGTCTGAGCCAATTGAGCGGGACAAGGACAATGCAAAGGAGGATGCGTAAGCAGCATCAGTGCTTCCCTCTCGCGTAACAACAAGGTGACAGTGCCAGTAACCGTGATATTACTTTGCGGGTGACCATAAACTGCTAGGTCAGCGTTTCCCATTTGCCGGGTCGCGACCCGGTACCGGGCCATCAAAATAAAATACTGGGTCGCAACATTCCCGTCTTGTTTTAAAAATATTACCCACTATCGATCAACGCATCGTAAATATTCGTAAGGCTGAGACCACAATACTGCGATGCGACGTCGTAAAAAAATGTCAGCTAGATTTTCAACACTAGTTTACCTTGAAGTGGAACCAGACCTTAGCATAAAACTGGCGTCATTTTCCGCGAACTTGAATTCTTTAGTAAAAAATAAGGAGCAGCTTCATAACTTTGCACTAACATTTTGTGACTAAATAGGCGATATCAAAGTATGTAGTAGGTAGGTACTAGTAAAACCTTTTTACTATTATCTAATAAATGTGTATTATACCTAATGGAACCAGCATGGGTTTAAAAATGTTAAGTGGGTCACAAAGGGGCAGTGTGAAAATTACCGGGCCATGGCAGAACAATGTTTGGCAAACACTGTGCTAGGTGATTCTCTATATCAGTGTCTAACACTAAATGATAGCCACCGAGGTTGGTTGGTTCTACATTGCTGCTTTGATGATATTAAAATATTTTTTTCGTAGAAAACCTTCAACGGATTAAAAAATGACCTCGGTGGCTATCATTCAGTGTTAGACACTGAGTTAGCGAATCACATTGCTGGTAAGGGGATTGAGTGTTGCTTCTTTACGTAGATAGTAGGTACTTAGTTTTAGTTAAATCTGAATTTATGATGTGTTTCAATAATTTAAAATAGCTTGGGCTTTAATCCAAGTGTGTTCCAGGACTTAGCTACCTATGCTAACCTGAATCTCTGTAAATAAATCCCAGAATGCATAAAATGCAAATTGTGGACATTTACAAACGTTTCAACACGCCGCCTAAACGCAACATGACTAAATACACGTAAGCTGTAAACCTGCTAGCATAATGAGAGGACAACGACATAAAGAGTACAACACTCTACCACTTCATTACTCTGTGCCACGTCAAAGTTATAGCCCTTATTACAAAGGTATTTAGGTGCAGTTTTGCATTAAATTGCCAGCGTATCTCGGCCGTGCAAAACCGTGAGTGCGCATAATAGGAGGTAAATGAAGGCTTTTGTGTCCTTTCGAATATAGAGCAGGTTAGTGTTTGATGTTATGCGTTTTCACCTATTGACCGACTTGCTTTAACGAGAATGAATTAGGTAATTATTATGAATGGTTTATAGTTTTTTTTTATGTTTCGCTGGCAATCCTCCGACATGGTTATCGGAGACTTTGTATAGCTTAACACCGAACTGTAATCAGAGCGATTCAGTCTTTCGCCCCGTTCAACCCCGCCAGGGCTAAAGCTACGCCGACGACACCACGCTTAACCTCGGCGATCCCCTAGAGGACGACTTAACGTTAACGAGTGTACTTTTTTTATTTATTTATTCAGATACAAGTTAGCCCTTGACTGCAATCTCACCTGATGGTAAGTGATGATAGCGGGCTAACCTGAAAGGGGTATGGCAGTTTTTTTAAACCCCTTTGGTTTCTACACGGCATCGTACCGGAACGCTAAATCGCTTGGCGGCACGGCTTTGCCGGTAGGGTGGTAACTAGCCACGGCCGAAGCCTGCCACCAGGCCAGACCAGAAATTTAGAAATTATAAAATTCCAAACCCCTGCCAGGAACAGAACCCGGGACCTCCCACTAATAAGACCACAGCGCTCACCACTGCGCCAGGGAGGTCGTCAAAATCCAATTAATCTGAATGATGATCTGAATTGCATCTATGACTAGGAGAATAAGAAGGCTACGCATTGAAGAACTAAGTTGAGGCTCAAAAACCCGAACTGTATGTCCTAAGTCGAGGCGACGCTATTTACAGTTACCACAATTTTACGATATACTGTGCTCAGTGGCGTGCACAGGGTTTGAAGCCAGGGTAGGCATTAGTTAGGTAGTAACCTGTTTACTGGCAGGTCTTAATGAAAAATATGCATTGAGCTTACAACTGGGGTAAGCAGTGCATTTATGCCTCTATGACCTGCACGCTACTGAGTCTGTGCTATTACAACACTGAATAGTAGGTACCTATGCATTGCAGTAAGGAGTTTCGTATTAGGAACTTAACGACTCAAGTAGAGGCGGATCCGTTTCCCAGTTAATGTGGGCAATTACCCTTATCCACTCTATAGTTATGCTGACACTACAAACGGCGGCTTATCGGCGATAAAGACGCTTGGTTTATGGCGCTCGCTTAATTTGTGTGATACGATAACCGCGAGCTATAAGCGAAAATCGATACACGGCATAAATTAATATCAATAGCTATAGTACGTCGTAAATAAGGTTTTAAGGCCAAACTTAATTACGCCGTTGAGCAGATTTTACCTGGTGACATAGTTTTAGTTGAATCATATGTACATATGATCACCATAATCTCAACCCATCGCCATCACGGGTCTCCTCTCAGAATAAGAAGGGTTAATCACGATGGTCTACTGCGGATTAATAAACTTCACACACCTTTGACAACATTACGGATAACTCTCAATCACGCAGGTTCCTTCACTATGTTCTCTTTCACCCTTAAAGCATTTGTGGAATGGTTTACTTCACATATCTTTGTGAACACATTACACAATGGAAAACTCTCAGGCATGCAAGCTTGAAAGTTTCCTCGCCATGTTTTCCTTCGCTGTCAAAGCAAGTGTTTTGTCAAAGCAATATTATGCAAAACTCTGTAGGTTTCCTCATGATGTTTTCCTTCACCGTTGAAGTGATATTAAATTGTTTACTTACATACAAGGCACGTACTTCTAGACTATCATCACTTTTATACACTTAACTTGCAAACAGTGGCGTGCAGGTCATAAAGGCATAAATGCACTGCTTACCCCAGTTGTAATAGCTCAATGCATATTTTTCATTAGGACCTGCATGTAAACAGCCTACCTAACTAATGCCTACCCTGGCTTCGAACACTGTGCACGCCACTGCTTGCAAAATACTTACACACAATTTATACGTTTTTCAATAAAGGATTAATGTTAACAAAAAGAGAGTGTTGCATAATATAAATTGACAAGAGGTGAGCCGGAGCCAAAACCGGCAGTAGGTCGTTTTATTTATGAAATTATTAATATTGCGTTGCAGTTGAAAATTGGCATACAAAAAGAGGAGGCTTTTATTTTTCAGAATTGGATAGGTATGCGGTGTTAACCCGTACCTCGCTGTAATATTTCGGGCGATAAAATACAAAATGTGTAATTTTTAAGCAAATGCTATTATTTGTTTGAACTTTGAATTTATTTTAAAAAAGCTATTGACAAAATAATGGGTAAGTACCCTAAATAAAGATACCAGGGTTAAATATATAGCTCAACGCGTTGCGAAGCTGAAGTGGAAATGGGCGAGGGAATAATAGTTCTGAGGTAACCTCCAAGTGTGCCTGGGGGCTGCTGGTCCCTTTTGGATACGTCCGAGGGGAAGAGCAGTATTCTAATAACTTCTCTTCGCACATCGTTGGTGCGCCTCGGAGGTGCAGTTGGGTCCCCGGTGCAGGGTCCCCAGTTGCCAAGCGACGTGCAGGAGCACGGTTGGGTTTTGGTGGGTATTCCGGTCGCAAATAAAAAAAACAAAAAAGGCATATAGTTCTAAGAACCGATAGACATAGTGGTCTCAAGGAGCTAGATTGGCGACTTTACCGCCAAAAAGCACAGCGTTGGCTGACATCCGGTGAACCAACGACATCAAACGCGCGACATCAGCGCAGGGAGCCGCTGAACTTAGGCGGTGTAAAACTGACGTATGGAAGTCCAAGAGACCTATCTATGTCTCGCAGCGGACGTCTATCGGTAGACGACTTTTTTTTTTTTTTTTTTTAACGTGGGGAAATCCTCATGGATACCACCGCGCTCGGGGAGGTGCGGTGGTTATGTCGGACTCTTACCGACTAAAACCCCACGGTGTTCTGTCTCATCCGTTGTTGCTAGGCACAGGGACACGAATGTATTCGACTGCAACCTAGCTAACGGCTCCCGCCAAAGCAGGCCTAGCTCTGGGACTTAATGGGGTCCCCAACTCAGTTTTAGGCTCACCAGGGACAAGGGCTTGCCTTCCAACTCAAGGACCTATTCTCCCGCGGGCAACAGACTCCCCGTGTCTATTACCCAGAGGTCCTATTCAAGGGGGCAAGCGGCGGTCATGCGCAGCTCGCCTGCGCCCGATTCTCCTGCGGCGCATGGGATGAGAGTTCTCGGCTTCCTCTCTTACCCTCTCCGCTGCCTCCTTCTGCGTCATTACTTCCTCGCTGAAGGAGACCATCGCTTTCCAAGCCCTCTCACTGTCCACCATGGATCTGGCCACGATGGGCAAAGAGAGGTCCTGCCCCATAACCAGCGACTGGCGTGGCTCCGCCCATGCCGGGCACTCAGCCAGTGTATGGCTGTGCTGTGTCTGAAGCACTACCGCAATGGTGGCAATCCTCTCTGGGCTCTCTTCGCGCCACCTTGCACAGGTATTTACCAAAGCACCCATGCCCCGTAAGAACCTGTACAAGGTGGAACGTGAGTGCTCCGTGCTTCCTTTTCATCCACTCCTCAAGGATAGGACGGATAGCCTCAATGGTCATGTGACCGGTGTGGCCTCAATGGTCATGTGTGTGTGATCGGTAGACGACTATAACAACCCCTTCCAAGTTAGTTCAGTCACATCTTAGGCTGAGATCTATAGAGCGCACTTTGACTTTGCTCAGACTTAAGAGAGAGATATAGCTCTGTCTCATTTTAACTCTGTCTTCAGTCTAAGCTAAGTCAGAGTGTGCTCTTATAGATCTCACCCTGAGATCGCACAATAACTATATCTCTATGACTATAACTTACAACAAGCCCAGAAGCGTATTTTCCAGCGAAAAATAAACTTGCTGTAACATTTTAGTATAACTTTATAAAATAACAGAGTTTCGTCTGAAATTACGATGTTGAACTTCAATTTATTGCGAAAATATTCAAATTTTCTTAGCCCAAAGTAAAAATTAAAAAGGTACTTTAATAGACAACTCATTTAGACTTATTTATTGCGAGGGTCTTATATTAACCATTCTCAGGGGTCACGGTTGGACAGGGAATTTATTTTCGCAGGGTTTTTAAGAGCCCTTGTTATCAGTGAAGGGAAAGATGAGATCTTTTTCTAAAAAAAAACAGCCAAGCGCGCCGAACCGAACGAACGAGGGTTCTGTATGCCTTAGAAGAATACGTGTATTAATTTTGTTGTTATTATCTCTAACTGCTAATATAAGTTTGTAATCGCAAAAAAATCTGTCGATTTTCGGATTTTCCCTTTGCCTGTGCTTGTGAGACCTTGCTTTAAACGAGATGGACAAAATTTGCCCCAGGCTGAACTATGCCTATCATGAACTTAATGCCACGACTGCAAAACAACATGCGACTTTTTTTTCTTAAAATAGAAGATTTTCACTATTAAATGGCATCATCTCTGTACATTCTGGGGCGCGCCTCCATACAATTTTTGTCCATCTCCTTTGATAATTTAAGGTCAACGAGAATTAGCATTTATAGGTTTTGATTTATTTGCGAGTGTCAAAATATTATGGAGCATTAATAAACGTATTTTTTTAAATGCGTGGAGCTTGATTTTTACAGCTCAAGGGATCGCAGACCTAAGTATTCAACGCATTTCTGAGAAAAGGATCTTGACAGACTAACATTAGAGATTTATCCAGACAGACAGTCAGATAACGACGTGATCTTTTAGGGGTTTATTTTCCTTTTGCGGTACGGAACCCTAAAACACTTTAAGTTGCTTTATCTGGCCATTTTATGTATAAAGTATTGTTGCTTAACATTAGATCTTGCAGCTTAATTGGAGTGATTTAAATTAATTTAATTAAATGCCCTTTGACGCTGATTTAGATCTAAAGATCAACAGAATATTTCCAGTATAAGAGACTTTTTTAAAGATTTCCAAAATAAGAGGATGTTGACAATTACTCCTATCAAATACTCCTATCAAAAAAACCTTTTCAAAAATATCTTTATATTTGGACCGATTTGCATCTATTTTTTTCAATTGATAGCGAATTCGTCCCATTCCAAATTTCTGGTTCCAATTATCTGATCCTGATGCTGCAGGGTACTGCACTCCTATGGCAGGAACTTTTGATTATAATGATATGATATAAACTTGCACAATTTTTTTTTAAATATACCTATAACACCACTACAAAGTCAGTAAGTACTTATAGGAAATTGTTTTGTTCAACTTAATCGCTACATCATCCGCTTCCGCTCACAACCTGTACAAGCCCTTAAACAACAATGCGCGGTTTTAAACGTTGCTCGCAAATCGACGGTGCTATATACTCATAAAACTATATAGTTTCGACAACTCGTTACGAGCGGTTTGTGAAAAAGTTTTAGTTGCATCGCCTATAGAAACGGTATGGGTGAGCGTGTAGTAAGCGGTGTTTGAACTTTTTCAGCTCAATTTTAAAGTTAAAGCGGGTGGATGATCGCAGACTGTGACGTTCCATACATGCATAAAAGCACTGCCTACATCGCGTCATTAATTCGGGCGATGATCGCGTATTTGCGTTCTATCAGGTAAGACTTTTTTCTTAAATTTCGATACAAGTTAGCCCTCGACTGTAATCTCACCTGGTAAGAGATGTAGTCTAAGATAGAAGCGGGCTAACTTGATAGGAGTATGGCAGTTTTTATGGAACCAATACACCTTTGTTTTCTACACGGCATCGTAACGGAACTCTAAATCGCTTGGTGGCATGGCTTTGCCAGTAGGATGGTAACTAGCCACAGCTGAAGCATCCCACCAGACCAGCCCAAAAGTTTAGAAATCATAAAATTCCAAAACCCTGTCGGGAATCGAACCCCGGACCTCCCACTAATAAGATCACAGCGTTTACCACTGCGCCAGGGAGGTCGTCACTAAGCCTTATGGCGAGTCACCGAGGCGGGCAGCATGGATCTGAAGTAAACCGCTTGGCAACGTTCAAATTCTGTGTTTAAAACGTTAAATTTGAATTTAATAAATTATAGAAGTCCTGTTGAAAACCAAAATTTCACAGGTTCTCTGTAGTACTTAAAGACAAATATTTCCATGTAAAAATTATTTGCCAAGTCAGATATTTTAGTATTAAATAATTAGTTTTAGACTTTTATTTCGGCTTATTTCAAGATTTTATTTGATCGAGTGAAGTACTTCCTATTGTGTATCAAAGTAGCACATTCTTTAGACAATGTCTTTAGGTATATTGTATATTTTTAGCAAGGCCATTATTTAATAGTAAATACCTAAAACATTTGATCTAGCAAACCAGTTTTTTCCGCTTAGCCTCGGTGACTCGCCTTAAATAGCCGTTGCGCGTCGCGGTCGCGTACCGTTAAGCCTACCTTAGCACATGCATAGAACTTCGCCCACTTCCCAGTTATAACGAGTACACAACTAGCGCAGGATAGTGGAGGATATGCACCGCCACTTCACCCTAACTACATACTTGACACGTGTTTTACATGTGAGCAGGAGCATTTTCTGGAAAATTCACTCCTTTAAGCAGGTCGCAGTTTCGCTATCTCGACTCGCGATAATGCGGCCAAGAGTTTTACTTCGTTTTAAGTCGAGTAGATATACAACCTGTAGTATGAGTAGATGTATAACTAGATTTCTCCTAATAGTCGTGTAAATTTTGTGTCTTCCTGTCTGTTTGTTCTGACTAATCTCCGAATCGGCTGGACTGATTTGGATGGGGCTTTCATTAGCAGATTGCTGATATTAAATGAGCTAAACTAAATGAATGAATTAAATGAAATAAGGCTACTTTTATTTCAGAAAAAGAATTAGGGTTCCGCTAAAAAAAATTGAACCCATGAAATTCAATGTATAATACTAATTGTACCTATTAAGAAATATAATATTTTAATATTCTTCAAACATCAGCGCAGCCCATATTTTTTTTTTTTTTTTTAAAGAATATACCTAAGCCATGTTAAATTACTAATATTCCCCTTTCCTCTCCAACTAAGCATCAAGCTTGTGCTAGGATAGGTACGACAATTATTATAGTGCGACGGGCGGGGTTTGAACCGTTGACCTTTCGGTTTTCAGTCCACTCCTTTACCCGTTGAGCTATTGAGGCTCTGAAAAATTTAAAAAACTATTAAAACCGATAACCAGTTCATTATTCGGTCACTAGATGGGTCTGTTACAGGAAACAAGTTTGAAATGTATATTATTATTTTATTTCGCCACCAACACTAGTTTTATTAATAATAGTATTTTTTTCTATGCTAAATAAGTGGCTAAACACTGTTTTTGCAAAGTAACGAACAACTTACAATTAAAATACTTTTTAGTCTAAAAATACGCAAACCATGAACTACCTACTGACAGATGAAACGTCAAATAACTTTATGGAATAGATAAAAGGCGCACATTGGCCAGTTAAGTTTAAACGGAGTTTATCTTTTATTGCGTTGTTCAGAAACGCACTGTCTCGAGTTTATGGACTAGCGCTATTGAATAGATAAACCGTCGATAAAAGTACTCAGAAACCGGGCATTAGACGAACAGAATACAAATATAATGTTTTTGTTAAGAAAGACTTAGTTCAATTTGTTATGTCGCTCGTAGCATTCTGTACGAGTATCATTAAATAGTCATTAGGGAGTATTATGCATATAAGCAGGGTTTTATTTATTTATATTTTACTACGAGTAGCTCCTGCATGAGACATTAGTTCGCAGAGTTCAAATTCTGAGCAAAAGTTTTGACGGATGGTAAAAAATTCATAAATTAATTGTTAGTTTTGAGAAATCTATGAATATTTTGTGAGATTAGGTAGGTATTTTAATTTAGGAACTAGCTGATGCCCACGACTTCGTGCGTGGGTTTAGGTTTTGAAAAAACTCGGAGGATTTTTTTGTTTTTCTGTGATAAAAAGTAGCCTATGTCACTCTCCGTCTACCAATCCGCACATGGCCAGCGTGCAGTAGCGTGCAAGTCATAGAGGCATAAATGCACTGCGTACCCCAGTTGTAATAGCTCAATGCATATTTTTCATTATGACCTGCCAGTAAACAGGTAAACCTAACTAATGCCTATCCTGGCTTAAAAGTAGTGCACGCCACTGCCAGCGTGGTAGACTATGGTCAAAACCCTTCTCACTCTGAGAGGAGACCCGCGCTCTGTAGTGAGATGATGTCACTCTCCAATGGATTGAAATGATGGGGTCTTCCTGTACCTACTACTACTCACAGACCGACGATGTAAGTCACACGGATATAGGAAAATTAAAAATAATGCGTAAAAATGACTTCTCATGCGCCATTTCAAACTCTATGAGTCAAATTTCATGTCAAAAGTAAGATTTATTACCCTATTTTAAAGGTGAACCGTACTTTTGAGATGACGGTTGACCCATACAGTTGAAACAATGCTAGAGAAGTCATTTTGCGGACTATTACTTAAGTAACACACCGGCTTGAAGTTTAGTCGACGTTAGGCCGGCTAGTTACGTGAATCTACTAAACACGTGAGAAAAGCAGGTGTCTGTTATGTGTAATGGAAATCACTCACGATAGTTTAAACGCTAAAAAGGCATTTGATTTATGTAAAGAAATCATTGTAGTTTGTAGTCACTACAAGCAGAAGGTAGGTAGTATTTAACCGTAAACGTATAAAAGACTTTCTCGTATCTGGAATGAACCCAACGTCGCTTGGCTGGCAGTACACTGGATATATTTTAGAGGCATAAAGCCCGCTTAAGCCTAAATATTGCCTCGGGAGCGTTCGAGGATTTACCCCCGAATTTGCTTCACGGATGGAATGAGAGAATTAAGTTTTTACTTAATGCTACAAGTAAGATAATATTATGATATGGAGCATGAATTCACGAGTTTACGCGTCATAAGGTTACAAACTTTATGCGATTTTCACTAAGTTTGAAGAGAGATCAAACTCCAAAGATTGACCGTCGGTTCACCATCGAACGATAGTAATGATAATCGATCCAATGTTTATCGACCGGTATTTCTTTATGCTATTGAATTGATCAGTTGAAGTTTGTACGGAGCGGTTGTGTAGGCTTGTCGTACCAAAGAGAGATTTTCCCACCGAGTGGTTGTCTTGCTCGATAGCGCCACCTGGGCCGACGACAGTTGTATCTTGAAACTTCTATGTATAGTGCAGATTTCAGAAAACTCCATTAGTGCGAGTTATGTCGGCGGCACACTAATCGTTCGGTCATGAAACGTTATCGATTGAAAGCGCCATCTAGTTTCATATTGTTCATCATACCCGTGGTACCCATCTAGCAGGTTACTTGTGATTGCTTCCTTCTTGGTTTTTTGTCTTGCGTGATTATTTGATCGACTGCTTGCAACTTGCAACGCCATCTGCTTGCAGCTGTGGCGACCGTGGCGTTCACTTGCTCATATGATCCGGAAAATATACCTTCATAAGCCGCACGCCCCTTCAATAGTTCTCGCGTAAGTCTTACCTATCTCATAGAGATAGAAAGAGAGCGTTCGTTAAATTTAAGCCGCAGCGCTATGCGAGCTGAGTTGCACTTTATTGCGGCGTAACAAGAGTTGCTATTTTTTGCGGAGCGAGCCCTTTTTCTGCCTGAAAGGTAGGTATAAGTCCCGCAAATTGCTATTGCCCTGGAACCATGTCTCATTAACATCGAAATGACGTTATTTTGACGTCAGCCGAAATAAAAATATACCATCAGCTCGACACTTCAGTCTAGTGCTGATGGCACTAAAATGGCGGCCACGCGCATTAGCAATTTGCGGGACTTATTTAAACCACAGAGTAATATTATAATTAGTACTTATAACTAAAATAACAAAAATGGAAAAAAAACAGTTGACCTAACTAAGACAAGAATACGCGACCTTTTAAAAGCACTTCTTTGTACAGAAAATGGCATAAATGCTGTTCCTCTACTGACTACTATTATGCGCACTCACGTTGTCCCAAGCAACTGAAAGTTTGTGGAAAAACCACTCTTACAGCTTTAGTAATAAGAGCTGTAGGTAAATTCCGCTATTATGAATAAAAGTACCACTGTTAATGAAGTGTTGTACCAGCGCAGCGCACTGCTTTAAGCGCTTTTAGAGCCAATACACACTGGATACATATAGCATCTCTTCTATTGCCTCGTCGGTCTAAAGGTATGATTCCGAACCACGCTGCACGCAGCAGCGCTGCCGCAACAGTGCTGCCACCAGCTGTCACAGTCCTGTCGCGGCACTACTGTAGGGCGATTGTCTAAAACCTGCATCAGTCATTATTACAATCTCAATTGTTCTGATTGGCTGAATTTGTGCGATTCTTGTTGCAACAATGCATTGTAGCCAATAGTGACCGAGCGTTAACCAATCAGAGATGATTGCGATCGTGACATTGTAGCTGTCAAACAACCGCGGTAGGGCCCCTGGTCCCCATACAATGTCTATAAGTTTATATGACATTACATTCCGAGCAATGTTCCGCTACATTAATGCCTAGCTTTTCGGCTGGGCGTCATTTAAGATCTTAGTACATCGAGTGTGTTTTGGGATTTGTGTGGTGCTGCGTGGTGGTGGTGCGTATTGCTTGCCTGGTGGCTGCTTCTTCCTGCATGTTTAGCAGTGGGAGGGTGGGCGGTGCATTTAGCATGCTGCATGTTACACCATACAGATTCGACCTGTTTCAGCTGATTATAGCGAATTAAGCTTTTTGTTCATTGTCTAACAAAAGTTTCTCAACCCGCGTTGTAAAATGGTTTTCATCTACAGAATTCCAGAGTTTCACCATTTATGTAGACGACACAATGCATGTATTTTAGCAATCGTGATCACAGACCGATAAGTTTTAAAGTTAAGATCTTGTTTCCATTTTCAGACGGTTTTTTAGAATCACTAAGTTTACATTTAATAATTATCCATATCGAATCTCACGTTATTTTAAAAACTGATCCTGTACACCCTTTTGGCAATCACAATTATTTATGTATTCACATTTTATAATAATAAGGAGGTATTCTACAATAGTGCAACGGGCGGGATTTGAACCATCGACCTTTCGGTTTTCAGTCCACTCTCACACCGGTTGAGCTATTGAGGCTCTTATCCTCAATAGCTATATCCTTAGTTTAAACTGTAATGAACCCGTTTCTCTCACAATTTCTTTAACTAATAAATAAATAATCTGAGGAAAAATCATACGTCAAAACAGACTTGATCCAAAATTATTCTCCGTCTATTTCTCGTAAGATTAATCGCAATGGAGACACGCTTTCGCATGTCGGCTAACAAGACGTGGGCAAGTTTGAAATTGGTCGTTTGTTGAAAATTCCGCGAACTGCACAACTTCAATGTCGCAACGGCAACTCTTAGGGCTTGGTCAGACACAACGCGTGACTTCAGCAGCATAAAAATCTTAGAATAAAAGTAAAAATTCCGTGTTCGTTTCCTTCAAATATCCTTCTGGTTGCCGCTTACGTAACTTGCGTTGATTATTATCAGTTAAAGAAAAAGCAGTGATAGCCTACTGTTTAAGACATCCACCTCTTTATTTGGGAGCTTAGGAGTTCGATCCCGGGCACGTACCACTTGGTGGACAAACTCTTCTCATTCTGAGGACAATCGTGTTCAGTGGTAAGCCGGCGAGAGGAGATCCCGTATCGTATGGGCCAGTGCCTTCTCATACATAGTGGTTGTACTTAAAACTAATAAGAAACGAATACAAAGGTTGTGTGTTTTGTGTGTATGTGGTGTTGTCTGTGTGTGTGCGAGCGCGCGCGCGTGTGTGTGTGTGTGTGTGTGTGTGTGTGTGTGTGTGCGTGTGTGTTGCTGTGTGTGTGCTAGTAGTATGTTTGCGTGTAATAAATACTGTAGCTACTCTCCTACTATACTACGGTTAATCGTACCAGTGAGTGTAGTAAGAACCATTATTTGATGACGACGACGTTGACGATTTCTTAAGCCGCGTTCTATACGTTATCAGCGCACGCCACTACCGTCACGCGTCGCGTTGTGTTTGACCAGAAGTTTAATCCCCTTCGCTTTTATCAAACGGCTAACTTTGGAGGCCCAACTTCGGACATTTGATCCGGTCGAGGAAATTGTTTGATTCTCTTTGTTAAACGTATTTTGAATTAGAAATAATGTAATTACCACTAATCTAATCTTTTTTTAAACTGAATTGAAAACGAAGGAGATTATCCATTTAATCTGTATAAAAGAAAAAGCTGAGTGAGTGACAGAGACAACGCTCTAAAAAGCCGAAATGTCATTCTAAAGGCCGATGCACATTATTTTCTGCCGGGTACTGTTAAAATAAATCCGCATTGATTCCGCTTTATTACAGCGTTCGAACAAATTGTTCGCAATGATTCCTACATTTATATTTTCGCGTTCAATCCAGCGAAATGGATTGGGAAGGCATAGATTATAGATTTTCTCCGACACGGCCATTTTAATAGGTAGTATTGATACAATGAATCTCTTATAATCTGTTATTGGGATTGGATTTGGCCTTTAATATTTTAAATGCTTTTTTTTAATAGATTAATAATTATTGGTCTCGATGGGTTTTTTATACGTTTGCCGAAGTATGTTGAGGCCGTAGGGAATAATAAAATGCGGCAACCGTGAAAGATGTTTATTCAGAGCCGGCTTATGATCTACAAAACTTATGGGCTAGCAATACCAATAAAGAAATCTTACATACTATTATTTTAATCGTATTGCTTAACTACCTCACCTACATAATTTTGCATCACCTCTCTTTCAATCCGATGTGCAGGCAACCTACTTCGATATATTGAGGAGTTGCATTTTTATGTTACAGCTAATATGAACATGCTACGTTTAAACTGACAATTCGTACATATTACATTGCTTGCATTATCATAGTATCTGGAAACAGACAAATTTTTAATGATTTTAAGCTTATTTCCAAGTGAATACCTACCTAGATAGATACATACCAATTTTCACCAATTTTTAAACTGCTACGAGTATTTTAACCATAGAAGTCGAATTTTCAAAAATAAATAATTTATTGTTTCACCAAAATTACAACCAAAATTAGGTTAAGCCACCGATGCCTAAAATAAGTTGTACACTCGTGTTATAGGCATCAGCCTATAACACGAGCTATCGTCTGTAATAGACGAGACTAGAATATTAAAAACAATAAAGGAATGAAAAATATTATACGAAACAAAAACATTTTTGACATTAGGTTACAATAATATGAAGTTTAATATGTACCTACATATATACATACTATATGTAAATCCTTTCATGCAAAATAGTCCGATCCGTGTAGTAATTTGCGTCGTGTGTTGATAGATCAGTCTCTCAGCGTTTTCTTTTATATATTTAGACTAGCTTATTCCCGCGACTCAGTCCGCGTGGACTACACAAATTTCAAACCCCTCTTTTACCCCATTACGGCGGTTACGCACTCATCCGATAAATAAGTCCGAGTCCGTGAAATAAGTTCCTTTTTGTTTTGTATGGGTGCTTATGACATAACATGTCGTAAATAACCGCTGCTATTCTCACGGATGACGGATAGAACTCGGATGACGGGAATGCAGCGCGTAATCGCCGTTAGGGTTTTCAAAAATCCTTTCTTACCAGATGTCTACGTCATAATAGCTGTATCATGTATGCATGCCAAATTTCAGCCCGATCCGTCCAGTAGTTTGAGCTATGTGTTGATTGGTCAGCCAGCTTTTTCTTTTAGTGTTAAGGCGAGTCACCGAGGCGGGCAGCGCGGCTCTGAAGTAAACCGCTTGGCAACGTTCAAATTCTGTGTTTCAAACGTTAAATTTGAATTTAATAAACTATAGAAGTCCTGTTGAAAACCAAAATTTAGCAGGTTCTCTGTAGTACTTAAAGACAAATATTTCCATATAAAAATTATTTGCCAAGTCAGAAATTTTAGTATTAAATAATTCGTTTTAGACTTTTATTTCGGCTTATTTCAAGATTTTATTTGATCGAGTGAAGTACTTCCTATTGTGTATCAAAGTAGCACATTCTTTAGAGAATGTCTTTAGGTATATTATATATTTTTAGCAAGGCCATTATTTAATAGTAAATACCTAAAACATTTGATCTAGCAAACCAGTTTTTTCCGCTTAGCCTCGGTGACTCGCCTTAAACATTCAAAAACTGTAAGTGTGAATGTGTAATGTGTACATACGAGTAGGTATGTCATGTAAAACGTTAACACGTAAAAATGGGGTCGTTTAGCAGACTTCCGGAATATTTTATTATTTCCAATACACGGGCCACGGGGTCGTGGGTCGTAATGGCGTTGGTTTATCGCTGTTAATGTGTTGATGCCGTTCCAAAAACATGCATTATTTGCTTTATTACAGTTTGCGTGGTGTCGGAATATCGCAAATCTAAATATATAAAAGGAAAAGGTGACTGACTGACTGACTGACTGTCTGACTGATCTATCAACGCACAGCTCAAACTACTGGACGGATCGGGCTGAAATTTGGCATGCAAATAGCTATTATGACGTGGGCATCCGCTAAGAAATGATTTTTGAAAATTCAACCCCTAAGGAAGTGAAATAGGGGTTAGAAAATTGTGTAGTCCACGCGGACGAAATCGCGAGCATAAGCTAGTACCTACCTAGCGTATAATGCGTAAAAAGTAAGAACTCACTCGCCATTTTAACTTTACCTGTCAACTGTCATGTCAAAAGTACGATTTTATTCCTCATTTTAAAGACTAGCTTATGCTCGTGACTTCGTCCGCGTCGACTACACAATTTTCAAACCCCTATTTCACCCCTTTAGGGGTTGAATTTTCAAAAATCCTTTCTTACCTGATGCCTACGTCATAATAGCTATCTCCATGCCAAATTTCAGCTATATCCGTCCAGTAGTTTGAGCTGTGCGTTGATAGATCAGTCAGTCAGTCGCACTGTAGTAAAATATGGTAAAAAAGTAAAAAAATACTGAGTTTCGGATTCTACTTAACTATTTAAGAATTAAATTGTTTTTATCAAGTGACATTTTAGTCTATAACATAGTATCGATATAAATGACAAAAATTTTCACGGTTTTGGAACCAAATAAATCAGCGCCACCTCTTAGATACTAATGAACGACCTGTTTGAAATCCAGACGTCACTGAGGTTGCATTGGTGCTTTAGCACCACTGAGTCGGTGCCATTTTGTTTGTTCAATGGCCCTGTCCATACGAAGTAATATATAAGTCAATGTAGAATAGTAACCTAATCGTTATCATGAATAACGGCCTACTTCCATCACGCTTTAACATCTGACCTAAAAAAGTTAAGAAATTCTCAATCTCTTAAAGTAGTTTCAGTAATAAACAGCTGTCGAAGAAAAAAAATATTGGCGGTCCGCACCCCTCGGACATTAGACTCAAGATAAATTGGTAGGCAATCACCCTTAACGAGGAGCTAGGGATTTATCGGTGGATTACTGAAGCCTAATGAATTAAGCGCCCTTACATTACTGTTAAATAACGGATTTTTCTTTTAACGTAAACACACGGACGTCGATTTTCGAAAAAACGTCGTGGTTTACGCGCGGTTTTTACACTACCCAATTTTTTTTTTTTTTTTTATTTATACAAGTACCCTCGACTGCTGTCTCACGAGGTGGTAAGTGAAGATGCAGTCTAAGATAATAGCGGGCTAACCTGGAACTCCATACCCCTGGTCGGTTTCTACACGGCATCGCACTTGGCGACACGGCTTTGCTGGTAGGGGTAGGTAGCTACGGCCGTAGCCTGCCAGACCAGACCAGAGACCATATTTTAGAAAATATTAATTAAAAACCGGAAAGTCCTTGAGTGGAGACCGCGTTTAAGCAAGCGTAGTGTGGGACGCCCTCCAGCACGATGGACCGACGATATAAAGAGGCTGGCCGGAAGTAGCTGGATGAGGAAGGCTGAGGACCGGGTGTGGTGGCGCTCTTTAGCGAAGGCCTATATCCAACAGTGAACGTCCACAGGCTGATGATGATGATGATGATGATTATGATGATGAAATTAAAAACTGCCCCTTGCGCTTTCCAAAGTGACCGGCACTTATAAGAACACAATGCTCACCACTGTGTCAGGGTCAAATTTAACGTCGTCGTTTTAAGATAAAAGTATTAGACACGTCTATCTATTCTTGAATTTAGTGACTTTCAAATCAATAATTAATTATTTATTTGTTTATTTCTCGTTTAAACCATTACAAAATTTTTTCTTACTCTAACCTAATTTAGTAAAAACCAATAAATACTTCCACATAAGAACAATAGTAATTTATTCTGAATACTGCAAACACAACCCGTTTCATAAAATTTAAATTTAACTAGCTCTAAAAAACTGTCCGTTATCAACCCACTCAAGTGATACCGTGTAAATAAAATTCATTATAAGCGTTCGCTTGTCATGAAACATAAGCTAAAAAATTAAACGCGGCAGATCGTGTTATGAAATAATTAAGTGTGTTTGTTTCATCCATATCTCTTCACTTCATACATAAAGAGGTTTTGACCTAGCAGTACTCGCTGTTTAATTAAAATTGAAAGTTTTAATAAAGTGGTTTGGCGAAAGAAATTTTCATGTTCTTAATCTTAACAAGATGAAATGAAAGGGATGATTAATAACATAGTCTTATTAATAAAAGTCTTATAAAAAGAGCTCGAGACTTGAGTAGTACAAAATTATACCTAAGTATAACTTATAGACACTATAGTCCGCGACAGGTCGAGATGGCAATTGGGGTATGAGGCGGGGGGGACACCCTGCACACCAGCACGTCACCTGCATCGGGTTAGCGCGGG
Source organism: Maniola hyperantus (assembly GCF_902806685.2). Taxonomy (NCBI): domain Eukaryota; kingdom Metazoa; phylum Arthropoda; class Insecta; order Lepidoptera; family Nymphalidae; genus Maniola; species Maniola hyperantus. Next base: position 15,081,076 of record NC_048540.1, on the reverse strand, counting down.
GGCTGTACGGGTGTGCGGGGTGTTTGGAGCAATGCCGGTTCATCGATGGTTACCAAATTTGTTGTGACCCGCCGGACCATTATATTAGGTATATTTTGTTGCAAATTGCAAACCAACCAGTAATTACTTTTACTTTTTGAATACTTTTGAATTCACCCGCCACGAGTTAATCCTATTGTTATTGCTAATGACGGTCTCAAGTGGAAACACGCCAGTTAATATTGAATGCACTATACCTAGACTGCTAAAATCATAACTCTTCCTTTTGGCTTTGCCGTAGTCGGGTAAAAATAAAACTACTTCCCTCTGACAAAACTGCTTAAAAGTTGGTCGCTCGATTTATTTACTCATTGAAAATTATGACTTTATTAACATAGGCGAAACTTATGAAAATGTCTTCATTTAGGAGCTTTGCAGCGTTACCCGCGGATTAAATTTACAAATTGGCCATTAATTTGTAATTTTAATTAAGGCATTTGAAATAATTTCACCGCCACAGGTGAAACTAGCCAGCTTACTGTGACCCCTCTCGCCCTGGTTTTAATTCCATTGTGTATATTAATAAATTTTTGGGACGGATGAAAATATATTCATCTAAATTTTAGTGGCTCTGCACACGACGGTCGTCATCTTGGCGCGTGGCGAAAATTGGAACTAACGTTGCCGTCAAGTGTCCCCTTTGTTCTTATATGAATACTAGCTGATGCCCGTGACTTCGTCCGCGTGGAATTTGGTTTTTCAAAAACCCCGTGGGAACTCTTTGATTTTCTGGGATAAAAAGTAGCCTGCGTGTTAATCCAGGGTGTAATCTATCTCCATTCTAAATTTCAGCCAAATCCGTCCAGTAGTTTTTGCGTGATTGAGTAACAAACATTCAAACATCCAAAAATCGAAACATCTACACTTTCACATTTATAATATAAGTAGGATAACCTATATAGTATACTTTACAATCTCTCATTCTTGATAAATATCCAGAAATGAACAATTTCGAGAGAGCAATAAGAAAATTGTTGAGTAATAAAAAGGTTCTATTTGAGCTTTTCTTAAGCAAACGCTGTTAATTAAGAAACCTCTGGGTAACTAGATGGATTAGAAAACGCAATGATTTCCCCTCGGCCCTCCGCTCAGCTGAGCATTATTGCCATAGTTGCAAATCTTTAATTTGCTAAACTCTTTTTTTTTTGGATTGACCTTTTTAGGGTCCTTACCAATGTGCCAATGGGTAGTTTTGACATCAATGGTGCCTACAGTACCCTAATACTAAGCCTCTGCCATCCCTCCGTCTGTCCGTACGTATGTCCGTCCGTTTGTCTGTCAGTGGGTTGCATCTCATGAACCGTAAAAGGCAGAGAATTGAAATTTTTACAGAGGGATTTTTTTTTATTAGTCTGCGACAGGTCCAGATGGCAATCGGAGTATGAAGCGGGGGGACGCCCCGCACACCAGGATATCACCCGCACTCGCATGCACCGAGTTAGCGCGGGGGCTGTGTGGGTGTGCGGGGAATTTCATCCCCGAATGCCATCTCGACCTGTCGCGTACTATACTTCTATAATAAATCTATTGCCGCTATAAGAACAAATAGCACAAAACCAAGATGGCGTATTTCAAAAATGACTTGTTTTGCTAAATCAAAAATTACATTGACATAATTCAATAATAATAAATTGGAGAATACCCATACCTTGAGAAGAACTTCAAAAATATATTCGGAAGATATTATAAGAGATACGAGTTGGATACGAGTAATTTGGTGAAATGAGCCAGAAAATGGGTAGAATCTACAAATATTCGGAGTTCAATGCTTCGGCAGAGACGACATTTCCGTTTTGGTATTACCAATTGTAAAATATAAAGGCGGACACAAGAGGTAGACAATTTTATTTATAACAAACGGAAAATGCACAAATGAAACAACAACAAGCGATTCACTTTTCCGCGTAGAAGCGGATTAGCGTTTTATAAACTGTCATTTTATTTATTACAGGAAAATTACCAGCAAAACATAACAATAAGGTTAAAAAAATAAGTAAAAAATAAGTAAAAATAAGTAATAAGGTTAAAAGTCTTAAAGGTTGTTTAAAAACCCCGTGAGAACTCTTGTTTTTCGGGATAAAAGTAGCCTAAGGCAATGTAGGCGAACAATTTATCTTCCCATTGATGTTGGAGGAATCTACTAGACCTAATAACTGTATGAATTTACTAGACTGCTAACTAATGTGATCAGCAATTTCAATATTAATAAAAAGGTGCCTTCCACAGCCTTGATGGCGTCACGTCAAAGTTTATTTTTGAAGGGATTGAGTTGCGCCGAATACACAAACTTGGCAAGTGGTACAGTTACGAAAGTCTGAATATATACATGGATAGTAGATACATACATACATAGGTACACTTTCAAGAGATGAGATAATTGTCTTAATTGTGATGAGATGCCTACGGTCGCAATTGGACCGATAAGTGGCCATGAACTGGGGCGGAGCTCGTTTGGGTCGGATTAAGAATTAATTAGCCCCGGGGTGAACAAATTCTCGCGCCTCTGCACCCTGATTTGACTGTCAACATCTTCTAACCTAACCAGCAGCTATTGTGCTAATGACTCATAATTTTAGTATTGAAATACTTGTTTCCTGCAGTCCTGACGGCATCTATATAATTCCATATATCAGTTTATTTTGGAAGAGATTAAGTGAATACAAATCAAGTAAAGGCGTCTGGACGATTCACTAGTATTGAGATTGATTGTCTTCTTTGTGTGGTATGCCTACGGTTGCAATCGGACCGATAAGTGGCCAAGAACTGGGGCGGAGCTCATTTGGGTCGGATTAAGAATTAATTCGCCCCGGGCTACAATGGTGGGGCGATTAATTTCTCGCGCCCCTGGATTAGACCATTCAGGCATCGGATTGAATTTTAATTGGAACACCTGATTTAATTCTGGGATTTCGCGACAGGCATTGTGTTAAATCGCGGTTTAATCGTTCATAAAGCTTTGATTATTGTCTGTGGTTTGAGGTGCTGGTTTTATTCGTGTCATACAGAGAGTTGCAATATTGCTAGAGTTAATTATGTCATGCAAAATGGTCTCAAATCATCGCTAAATTACTTAGCAACGTTTTTAAATATCAAAAAATACCATACAACTTTTCACAAATACAACAATGTCGCTAAGTAACTTTTCGATAGATTACAGATAGATTCAATAATATGAATTTCGGCTGTTAGAAAAGACCTTGTGAGAAAAAGACTTTGTGATAGTTCTAATAGGTTTAAGTGATTTTGTAAAGTGATGATAATAAAAAGAATACCCGGCTGAGTTTGTTGTGGGCTCTTCTCAGACTTAGGCGCGTTTGAAACGCGTGTAGTTTTAAGTACGTAATTAATTATCACCACTTTAATCATTTTACAAATAAACAATTTTTTACTATCAGTACCAATTAATAAAATTGGTGCTGGACTTTATTTTACCATTAAGTATATTATGATAAGTTATTATAGTAAACGGGGTTGATAGGTATATATTAATATGTTTTCTGAAACATTACATCTGTAATCATGAGGAGGGATGCTTTTTTGTCGCTTGTTTTATAAAAAGATTTGCTCTTCCGTTTCTATTTAACTCAATGTTTTATGTTAAACGAGAAACTCGATATTTGGAAATTTTATTAATCGCTGAACTTTCATATTAAATTTCGGGAAAATTCCGGCAAAGCTGGATTTTGGTATAAGGCTTTGACGAATATGAATAAAATCTAGGCTTAAGTATAATATCTATGTGTTTAAGTTGTTATAGATACTTACTTACTGTTTAAGTTTTTTTATTAAACTAACTAACGTACAAGTCCCGCAAATTGCTAGTGCGCTGGAACCATGTTAACTCGAAATGAAAATCGATCGAAATGACGTCATTTTGACGTTATTTGACGTACATTTAAGTAAAAATATACCATCAGCTCGAAACTTCAGTCTAGCGCTGACGTCACTAAAATGGCGGTCACGCGCATTAGAAATTTGCGGGACTTATACGTCAACATCAAACGAGTCGTATGGAGCCGTTGAATTCAGTGTGTGAAATCTGCCAATCCGCTTTTGGCAAAATTGGTAGACTTTTGCCAAACCCTTCTCATTCTAAGAGAAGACTCATGCTGTAGGTTATCAACCTATCAATGGCTGCAGTATACTAATAGGTACAGCCATTGATAGGTTGATAATCTATATATAAAAATGAATCGCTAAATATGTTGCTGATCGCAAATCTCGAGAAAAACTGAACCGATTTCGCTAATTCTTTTTTTATAATATTCCTTGAAGTACGAGGATGGTTCTTACGGAGAGAAAAATTTAAAAAAATCCTGAAAAAGAATCCTGTTTGGCGGTACGAAGTTCGCCAGGCCAGCTAGTGATGATATACAAATTTCTGCTGTGCCGGGATCTGAACTCGAGACCTTCCATAAGCTGAGCTCACCACTGCGCCAGAGAGACCGTAATTCCTCTTTGAGCAGTGAGGTGATTCCCTCCAGAGTTTCTATCGTATGGAACTCGGGAGTTGTTTGAATAAATTACAATAGACGTTGTGTTCTGTCGTACGCTGGCACTAATTTATACATACTTGCATTCTACGAAATAATCCTCTTAGACAAAGATGTAGAGAAGATTGGAGAGACATCATTGTTTCATGACCTATTTTAATTTTATTCTTATTTATTACTAGCGACCCGCCCCGGCTTCGCATGGGTGCAATGAAGATACTAATGTGGTGGCTTTGAGGTGTATTTGCCTCGGAAACTCTCAAATGAGGATATTTTCCGACCTAATTTACATTATTTCAATTTCTCTAGGGATCTCTAATTTTTTGAGAACTAAACTTTAGCTATAAACCTTCCTCTTGAATCACTCTATCTATTGGTGAAAACCGCATTAAAAGCCGTTGCGTAGTTTAAAAGATCTACGCGTTCATACATACAGACAGCGGGAAGCGACTTTATTTTATACTATGTAGAGAAGAGATGCCACTAGTTGAATCCTTCAATTCAATAGGGTCTGGGACTATGTAAGTAAAATGAAGTGATTTTTTGTATAGCGGTAGCTTATGGGGCTAGAATTCAGTATTAAAGAGAATAATTTTAAAAAAACATGGAGGATTTTATACTTTTGCCGAGCGAAGCCTCGTGCGGTCACTAGTCAAAACACATAAAGAGTTAAGTAGGTGCCGATTACTGCATTCAAAACAACTTCATATTTTGAATGGTGAGCGAAAAGCCTCAATTTACCTATTTTCGTATTGTTCAAAATAATAGGTTTCGCCGCAACGCCGGTGTTTGCATTTTAGAGTGAAAATGCGATGGATATTACGATCTTGTATAACAGCTAGGGTGACCACGCTTGGTCAAAACTAGCGAGACGACTTTTCCAAAGTATTTTTGTACTGTAATATCTGTACCTATGCAAAATACGAGTCGCAGGGAACCGCTTGATTCAGGCGGCGCAACCGTGGTGTGTGGAAGTCCTACAAGAGACCTATGTCCAGCAGTGGACGTCTATCGGTTGATAATGATGATGATGATGATGCAAAGTAAAGTTATTTCAAGTACCTAAGTAATAAATAAATAAACTATGCCTATGGTTAAAAATACGCTCATAGTTGCTGTAATAACTTTGATAGTTCTAATAAGTTTAAGTGAAATGGTGATAATAAAAAGAATAGGTACCCGACGGAGTTTGTTGTAGGCATATATAGCAGAAGTCTGTTATCTATGATTGTAGGCTTCTCCTTAGACCAGGGCGCGTTTGAACTCTCGTAGATTTACTTGTAAGTTTACGTAATTAATTAAGTATCACCACATTTCTTACAAAATCCACAATTGACAATGGTACCCAATTTGAATAAACGATTTGAGTTGAAAGAATTCCTAAAACTAGATGAATAGTTTCAGAGATTTCTTTTACTTGCAAACTTTACCTTTTTATAATTTTATTTATTTATTTTATTTATTTTGTTTATTAATTGAAAGTAATAAACAGCGTAATTACATCATTATTAGATATAATATAAATCTAAATCTAGCTTTAACAGAAGGCGACAAGAGATTACTTAAAATTATAATGAAAACTATTAATAATAATAATAAAAACCCTTCCTTCTTCCTACCTACCTTTCTGTAGACTATAGATAAAGCAAGATAATGTGGAAGCAATTTGATCACACCCATCTGAGTACGCGACAGGTCAAGATATCAATCGGGGTATGAGGCGAGGGGACGCTCCGTACACCCGCACGTCACCTGCGCTGCCAGCACCGGGTTAGCGCGGGGGCTGTGCGGATGTGCGGGGCATCCCCGATTACCATCTTGACCTGTAGCGTACTTCTATAAACCTTTGTATAGAGAAAGCACTCGTGAACGGCTTTATCGTGAGGAATAAAAAGCTTCGTCCTAAAAATAAAATGGCCAACCTAGTCTTAGAGGAATAGGTATTGTGGTTGAGAAAAATAGAATATATTTTTATCAGACCATTTTCTGCAGGAGGAATTCCGATGAACTCCGTCTAAGCACGACTCAAAACTTTTGCGAGTTAAAAATATTATTGAGTTATAAAGTTAACATTGGTTCTATTAAGTACTGCCTGTTGGGGAATAGAATTAAGTATGTTCTTAAATTTTTAACTTCATATATATATTTAATTTTCATTTTCAGAGAAGTTAATAAATTGAGTTATTTAATATGTTTAGTTTTTAAAAGCTTTTAATTTGTTTGACTTGTTCGTATTGGCAACAAAATTTTCTGTTCGAAATAGTGATGTTCGCAACTTCGTTCGCAAATCGCATGTTTAGAGATTATTTTTTAAATCCCGCAAGAACTCTTTATGTTTCCAGAATAAAAGTAGCCCATATTCCTTCTCCACGAGCAAGCTATCTTTGCAGTTTGTACCTACCTTCATCCACGATTAATTTAGGTTCTTTAAAAATCCCGTGGGAACTCTTAGATTATCCGGGACAAAAAACTCTGTGACCTTCCACGGGATGTAAGCTAACTCTGTACCCGTCAAAATCAGTTAAACGGATAGGGCGCGAAAACGTAGGAGACGTACAGATAGACAGACACACTTTCACATTTATATTATTACTAGCGTATACTCTTAGGGTTGAATTTTCAAAAATCCATTCTTAGCGGATGTTTAGCTATCTGCATGCCATATTTCAGCCCGATCCGTTCGTATAGTAGTTTGAGCTGTGCGTTGATTGATCAGTCAGTCAGTAAGTCACCTTTTCCTTTTATATTGAGTAGGTATTTAGATTTAGAAACTATGGGTTTGGGTTATAAGATAAGAATTTATATGTCTAATCTAGTTTCTCTGTGACAAAGAGTCGTATTTAAATACTTTACAGCGTCGTCTCGGCGCTACGCTTAATCTTCCTTGACTTATCCCCTCTTTGATGTCAGGTAAGCAGAATAATCCTATATACTTGCTTAATTCTACGAGTCACTAGAATAGAATAGAAAGATTTTTTCCACTGTGTGACTTGAAACATGGTTCATGCAGGAGACTTGCTCAGTGGTTCCTGTCTACTTTTGTGGTGTTAATAATATGAGGATTCTAAATAATATCTGTCCCGGCTTTACTCACGTGTGTAGTCGACGTTAGCCCGACTAGTTTCGAACCCATACGGGGGTCAAAACCGCGGCACGTGCGCGAACGGACTCCCTTGAAAAAGGACCCCGTTTGGGTTCGAAACTAGTCGGGCTAACGTCGACTACACACGTGAGTAAAGCCGGGACAGATATTATTTAGAATGGAAATCACTCACGGTAGTTTAAACGGTAAAATATGAGGATTACCTGTAGTAACCAATTTAGAGCCTTAAAACCCTTAAAAATCTGATACTATTTTCAAAGAGGTTAGCCGCCAACTCGGTTGGGCAGCGTTCAGGAAGCTTCGAGTGTATTTTCAAAGTCTTCGAACAGTGCGTGTTGCCAGTGATGACATATGGATCCGAGACATGGTCGCTAACTATGGGCCTCATAAGAAAGCTCAGAGTCACTCAGCGGGCGATGGAGAGAGCTATGCTTGGAGTTTCTCTACGTGATCAAATTAGAAATGAGGAGATCCGTAGGAGAACTAGAGTAACCGATATAGCTCAACGGATTGCGAAGCTGAAGTGGCAATGGGCAGGGCACATAGTTCGTACAACCGATAGACGTTGGGGTCCCAAAGTGCTGGAATGGCGACTTCGCACCGGAAGACGCAGTGTTGGAAGACTCCCCACTAGGTGGACGGACGACATCAGACGAGTCGCATGGTGCTGCTGGATTCAGGCGGCGCAAGACTGTGGCGTGTGGAAGTCCCTTGTAAGGACTTATAGGTCTCTTGTAAGAACCTCCACACGCCATGGTTTTGCGCAACCTGAATCCAGCGGCTCGCTGGGACTCACCTGATGTCGTCCGTCCACCTAGTGGGGGTATTCCAACACCTCGCCCACAATATGAGATTATAATAATTATTAGTCCCGAAATTGCTATTGCACTGGAACCATGTCGTATAAACATCGAAATGACGTCATTTTGACGTCAGCCGACATAGAAATAAAGGTACCATCAGCTCGAAACTTCATCAGCTAGTGCTGACGTTACTAAAATGGCGGCAATGCGCATTAGCGATTTGTGGGACTTATATAGGTAGTTAACTTTAACCAAAATTTGGCGCTTTCGCCGGAAAAAAAATATTTTAGCAAACAACAATCAGCGTTCGTCCGTGAAAAATTTAGTTCTTGTTGGTTAGATGCAAGTCCTCACATAAATTGGCGAGGCGCCGACGGATTCGGAGCATTAATTTGTGGTAAATCGTGTGGAAAATGGAAATTTTGTGCAGCCTCTGGCATCGAGGGAGGCAAACTTAACTCTAAGCTGCGAAATTTTTTTTATAACCAACCTGTACAAACTTGAGCTTTGTGCAATCAATAATAAGGCTATTTTCTAAAACCGTTTGGTTTTGTGGCCTGCAAATGTATCGTGGCTGATGATGGCGTCAGACGTGATAGGAATATTTCGTTCGTATTTTAATGAGAATAAGTTGTTTTGTATTTTTTTTTTTGGTATGTAAAAGAGATCAAAAATACAATGGAGCGCATTGGGTTTATTACTCACAAAATATTACCTAATACTTTAGGAAAGTGTTTACTCCTACAAGTTCATCGAAATAGTTTTTGTTCGAAACAACCTTTGACTCGCAAATTACTTTTGAAAATGAACATGGCCCGAAATTTTTTATATGTCTGGACTTAGACAATAATCTTACTTGTTTATTCATCTATATATCATTATATTATTATTATCAAAGTAATAAAATTATTATCTAAAATCAAACTAATAACATTCCGAGTTCGTAGGTATTTCCAAGGAAACGAAAATCTCTCTACCATTATGCCTCGTTCACATTGATCAAGTTACTCGATCCAGTAAGTTTATTATTAGTGGAGTAGAAGCACACGAGTAGATAGTGGTAGTGGCGTACAATACGCGGCCGAAAGTAATGTATATCGGCCTTCAGAATGACATTTCGGCTTTGTAGAGCGTTGTCTCTGTCACTCATACCTATATGACGTTTTGTCGGTCTCAATGACCGAGACAGTGCTCTACAAATCTGTTATCTCCTTCTAAAGGTCGATGATGTACATTACTTTCGGCTGCGTACTGTACAATACTTTTGCCATAATTGAGATTCAAATACCTACACTAAAATTCACTGGTTGACAATCAAACCTTGTCTGTAAGAATATTGTAATAGGGACCTTGAACCTACTCCTAGAAAAAGAAATATAAGTTTTACGATAGTGAGTTTGTGACCACAATCACACTTGATGGAAAGTGACGATGCAGCCTATAATATGGGACGCGTTTGCCTAGAATACACGTTTGTAGAATACACCTATTCACTTTTGATTTAGTGACACCCGATTTATAATTGGTAGGAAACAGATCACGGAAGAGTATTTTAAACATTATTAATGTTATTTATAGCGTTTAAATTATCGTGAGTTATTACCATTTTCTCTTCATAGTATCCAGTACTAGCTTATGCTTGCGACTTCATCCGCGTAGACTACACAAATTTCAAATCCCCTATTTCACCCCTTTATATGTTGAATTTTCACCTGCATGCCAAATTTCAGCCCGATCCGTCCAGCAGTTTGTCCGTTGTGAGCTGTGCGTTGATAGATCAGTCAGTCAGTCAGTCACCTTTGCCTTTTATATATTTAGAAGCCATGACGAATATAGAAGAAAGTACAGCCGGATTCTATACTTATAAAGCTAAGCGAGGGAGAGTTTGACGGTTAAAAATCTTTTAATGGAACGATGTGAAGCGGCCACTAAAATATTCAGTATTCAATATGATTTCGGTAACGCAAACTAATCTTCTATACGAGAAACCATTGTCCGTATCACAATAGCATCATAAATTAAATCTTATAAAGCCACATGACTCGCGAGTTCAGGAAAACTCAATGTCATCTAGGAAAATAGAATAGCCAGGAATAGCTATCTCCACTTTTTTAGGGCTGGCACAGAACATTTACTAGAAAACAAGATTATTTTCCAAAAACCTACTAAGTACTCATACAACTCTACTACGAAGTTTGATTGTTGAAGTGCGAGCATCGTACATCGATTTCGTCGTTTCTTCAAAATACCCAAATTTTAGGGTTCCATACCCTTCGGGTACAGAACCCTAAAAACAAAAAGCATTCAAAAATACCTTGTACCCGAAGGGTATGGAATCCTATTACCACCTATTATCAAGCCTCCGCTGTAAGTCCATCTGTCTGTCTTTCAGAGGGTTGTATCTCATGAACTCACACTTGACCGGTTTTATCTAAATATATAAAAGGAAAAGGTGACTGACTGACTGATCTATCTACACACAGCTCAATGTACTGGACAGATCGGGCTGAAATTTGGCACGCAGATCGCTATTATGGCGTAGGCATCCGCTAAGAAAGGATTTTTTAAAATTCAACTCCTTAGTGGGTGAAATAGGGGTTTGAAATTTGTGTAGTCCACGCGAATAAAGTCACGAGCATAAGCTAGTTAATAATAATTGAATGTGTACTCAGCTTTAATGTCCTCCAGCAAAGCTTATGGAAAACTTATGGAAAAACATGCGGGTATTTTGTATGCCCTCCAGTATGACATCTTAAAGAATGATGACAAGTATTTGTACACTATGGAAGAAGGTGAAAAATATTCATAAAACCTTGCACATTCCTGCTGGAAAAGAATCCAAACTGTAGAGATGTTTTTTTCCATTTTAATCCAACCGGAGAGATGTGTGGCCTATTTGGGACAACATGTCGATTGGGTCTAATTACTTTGGGGATCCAAATTTGGCCATTTTGTTTCCTCTGTGCCTCAGAGCACTTAGAGTAGTTTGCCTAGTACGCTCCCCAGTGTAGCGCTCTCCATATAGACGTAGTTTAGAGTAGTAATAATAGGGTCTTGGAATAGCATTGTGACGTCATTATTCGCTTCCCGTACAGCGTGACGTTAATAATTAAGTAATTATGATATAAAAAAACCGGCCAAGTGCGAATCAGGCTCGCGCTATGAGGGTTCCGTACTACAGTCGTATTTTTTCGACATTTTGCACGATAATTCAAAAACTATGATGCATAAAAATAAATGAAAATCTGTTTTAGAATGTACAAGTGAAGACCTTTCATATGATACCCCACTTGATAAAGTTATCTTACTTCGAATATTGAAAATACTAATTATTAGTTCATGATCACAATTTAATTTTTTTTGTGTGATCTAACCCTAAATTCACGGTTTTCAGATTTTTCCCCAAATACCAATAAGATCTACCTACCTGCCAAATTTCATTACGGGAAGTACCCTGTAGATTTCTTGATAGACAGACAGACACACAACAAAGTGATCCTATAAGAATTCCTTTTCTCCTTTTGAGGTACGGAACCCTAAAAATCACATCATTTTATTATTACAGTCCAAGCTACCCTATTGCAATCACAACTGAAAATCAGCGTCCTGCATCTTATGTTATATGTTAACGCATATGATGCAAGACATTATGCTGAGCTGTACACCCATTTGAAGTGGTGTCGCAGATAAAAATGTTACATCTGTACTTTGTTTTTATCTGTGACACCAACAACAAATAAATGCATTTTATTTCTTTCTTTCTTTCTTTCAATCAGAATCTGTACCAATGACGGTTACGCTCAAGAAGTTAGCAAAATGGTACATAGCTCTGCCTGGCAAGAAAGGCAATCGGTCAACGGTTATGTGAGTAAAGGTACGGACAGACGTGCGTGCTTGCGGAAAACCAGCGCTGCAGCTTGCTGCAGCATGATGCTGAGTGGGAGACCTATATTTGGTCACACGTACTCGTGTATGTTTATAGTATATTTTTATTATTATTTTTTACTTATCAGTTTAATTATGTAGATTGACTTAATTAGATTTTAAGGTTTATTGTAGTATTGTGATCAAATAAAAGTTTTCTTTCTTTCTTCTTTCTTTTATGATTGCTTAAAGTTAGCATGCTCATGTAACTGTTCACATTTGCCAGCAATAAGCATACTTAAATAAACTGTAGAGTTGTATGTTGTACTGAGTACATGCTAATAAGCAAACCCTTTTCTGGTGGGAGGCTTCGGCCGTGGCTAGTTACCACCCTACCGGCAAAGCCGTGCCGCCAAGCGATTTAGCGTTCCGGTACATGCCGTGTAGAAACTAAAGGGGTATGGGTTTAATAAAAACTGCCATACCCCTTCCAGGTTAGCCCGCTATCATCTTAGACTGCATCATCACTTACCATCAGGTGAGATTGCAGTCAAGGGCTAACTTGTATCTGAATTTAAAAAAAAACCCTGTTCAGACGCGCTCGGAGAACGCCCCCTTCTACCCGCGCCTCAGGTAGCGTGCTCGAAAATCAAACGTCGGTTGATTTTTGAGCACGCTCTAAATAAGCATGCTCATTACATTACACACGTGCTACTAATGAGCACGTCTGTCTGTACCTTAATGCCTCAGGCTGCTATCGTGCGCTTATGACATCTTTTTTAGACATCAAGTGCACCGCCTGGCGAGAGACATAACTCGCACGCTGCGCTTTGTTACTGTTCATTTTAAACTTTCAGTAAAGCTAAAAGTTATACTTTTTACTAACTTCGTGATTTTGAGAATTTCACTGCACATAAGTAGAAAAAATCGGCCAAGTGCGAATAAGACTCGCGCATCGAGGATTTCGTACTACAGTCGTATTATTTCGACGTTTTGCACGATAAATCAAAAACTATCAACTAGTGGTAACTAGCCACGGCCGAAGCCAGACCAGAGGGCCTAACATGCGCCCCGCGAGAAAATTTTGTCTACGCATTATCTCGTGTTTTTTTCATACAAATAAGACGAGTAAATGCGTAGACAAAATTTTGTCGTGGTGCGCATGTTAGAAGTGCAGAACAGACCAGAAATTTAGAAATAAAACTCCAAACCTCTGCCGGGAATCGAACCCGTGACCTCGACAATAAGACCACAGTACTTACCACTGCACCAGGGAGCATGGTGGACTATGCCCAAATCCTCATTCTCATTCATTGATAATGATAATAATAATCACGCACCGCAATGGACGATTAAATACCCTAAAATCCACGGGGCACAAAACATTTTGGGTGAATTTCGGGAGAATTTGGGCGGGTAGCCGAAGGTCACTTAATTAATATTATTTGAATTATACCTCTGTAAGGAAATTTCTGTGAACTCCAATGAAATTAAATGATTTAATAATAATTCTTACAAAATTAAGGGTTGCGCTATAAAGATACGCGGTAATTTTCGTCATGAAAACATCGTAAAGAGAGAGAGAGCCAGAGCGGGCCAGACCTTCGTTATTTTATAAAAGCTGAAAGTTTCTCTGCGTATTGCGCCCAACACTGGGAGGAACGTTTGTTTCAAACTCAAACTCAAATAATTTATTCAGAATTGGTAAAATTTTACGCTTCCTGATTGTCATAAATTTGTATTTGTAAGATGTTATGATATAGTGGTGATAATTAATACGTTCTTAAAACTAAAGCTACGAGGGTTCCATTTTATGTTTGTTTTGTTTATTTAGAACACTTAAATATTTTTGGTATACGTAAGTATAGGTACCAAATAACCATAATTATGAGCTTAAAAAAAGGTAGTTATATCGACATTACAGACAGACACTTCAATTTTATTTATTAGCATAGATGCGAAAATTCCTATCTGATTTCAGCACCAGTGTGGAAGAGCTTTTATATGCAATTTGTCAGTAATTTTCCGCAACAAAAATGTTTGTTTTCCAGACACCCTGTGTGCAGTTTAAACAATGACTAATATTGACGCGAGCCGAGCGATTAATTGCTTTCTGTTTATTTTGCACTTAGTTATTTTTTTATTGTTTTTAGGGTTCCGTACCCAATGGGCCTATTACTAAGCCTGCACTGTCCGTCCGCCTGTCTGTCAATATTCAAATGGAACCAATCTACGTTTGTATGAAGAGCGCTGGGGAGCGCGCTAGAGAAACTTCTCTCAATTCTACACTGTAGACGCGTATGTAACGTAGGTATCTTTCAACCTCCACTGTCCGTCCGTCCGTCTGTCTGTCAACGAAGTGTACCTATCTGTTATTTTCATGTACGATCGTACAGAACCCTTCATGTATGACTCTGATTCGCACTTAACCGATTTCTTATTTACACTAGCTTATGCCCGCGACTTCGTCCGCGTGGACTAAACAAATTTTAAACCCCTATTTTACACCCTTAGGGTTGATCTTTAACAATGAAATTTTAACATATGAGCTAAATAAAATATGTCATACCTACTGCTAATTGCAAAAATATTAACTACAAAACTTCTTAGCGTTTAAACTACCGTGAGTGATTTCCATTATAAATACTATCTGCCCCAGCCACCCTCACAACGGGCTCTACGGGCAGCGGCACGTGCGTCCCGCAGTCAAAACCGCGGCGCGTGCGCGGACGGACTCCCTTGAAAAAGGACCCCGGATGGGTTCGAAACTAGTCGGGCTAACGTCGACTACACACGTGAGTAAGCCGGGACAGATAGTATTTATAATACAAAACTTCTTCATAGACACTTCAAAACTGACAGACTTTCATACAAACTTAAACCCCTATTTTACCCCTTTAAGGGTTGACTTTTGAAAATTCCTTTCTTAGCTTATGCCTACGTCATAATAGCTATCTGCATGCCGAATTTCAACGCGATCCGTCCAGTAGTTTGAGCTGTGCGTTGATAGATCAGTCAGTCAATCAGTCAGTCAGTCACCTTTTCCTTTTATATATATAGATAATAATTGATAAAATATATCATTGCTTCAAACTTAAAATCGTTTTCCATTAAATTTCGAAAACAAACAAGAACCCTATCGAAACAGCTTTTATCCATTTAATTACAGCATTCCCGGCAATAAAATGTTAAAACTTTATATAATAATAATAATAGCACTTACAGTGGTTAGTGTAAAACAAAATTTAAATTATCAGTTTAACGGTAAATTGCGATTTGCGGACCTTTTCAAAGGTAAAATTTTGTGGTCCACAAATCCGGTAAAACGCTCGCCGTGAATTTTGAATGAGTTTAAAGGACTCCCATATGAAAATTGGGTCAATAGGAGACTCGTGTGTGTGACGGACCGAGAGACAGTGGAAGATTTTTAGAAGGTGATTGATAAAAGGATAACGGTACTGATTTTGAGCACACCTAAATATTAGAGCATTCGCATCCTCTTCTTACTACTATTCATACTAATATTATAAATGCGAAAGTGTGTCTGTCTGTCTGTCTGTCTGCTAGTTTTTCACGGGCCATCCGTTAAACCGATTTTGACAAAATCAGAGGTACAGAGATAGCTTGCATCCCGGGGAAGGACATAGACTACTTTTTATCCCGGAAAATCAAAGAGTTCCCACGGGAATTTTAAAAATCGAAACTCACGCAGACGAAAGTCGAGGGCTTCACCTAGTGTCATATAAAAAGGACAGACGCAGTTTGACAGTTTTAAATTTAATTTAGAGCTGTCAAACCTCGTTACTTTAGCTGCCAGTAAAGTCTTTAAATGTAAAATTCGTATTCTGTCCTCTTTTAGGAATGTTGTAAAGAAAAAGATGCAGATACAATAAATTTAGTTTAGAGAAAGACAACAGAATCAGCGCCAATGTTTTATATGGTTCCTAGATATTCCTTAAGCTTTTCAAATCATACGTGTACTAAGCTGAAATTTTGTCCATTCACGAGTTAGTTTCAGTTTTTGAAGTTTCCTGATTTAAGAATTATTTGTGTAAGCTCATATCATTAGGTATAATTTTTATTGTACTTATTTTTCCACTTTTTCAACTAGCTGTAAGTTTTCCTCTATAATAAACTAACATGAAATATTCAATTTATTTTTTCTTAGACGTGCTAGAAAATAAATACATTAAGAATTGAAGTTGTAGCGTCAATGACCTCTGTTAAATAACTAGTTACACATTGCATTTTTTAAAGTTTATTAGGAATCTAAAAAAGACTACGAAATAAAAATTTGCTAGGCAAACAAAGTACCTAATCAAAAATATTTCGAATTCCATAAATTTTGATCCCACCATGGTCTATTTAGCCATGTCAAGGGAAGATAATGAAATGTCAGGTTTTATCAAGCACCTTCCCATTGTTCCCCACGATCTCTGGAACTAAGAGGGGAATTTTCAATTATCTGAAAAATAAACTCATATTTGTATACTCAAGGTGACATTAAGTCTCTTGACATTACGAACCCCTCTGAAATGTAATGAATAATGATATAGGTAGCTAAAGTTAAAAGAGTTTACCCGACCCTTAATTTAATTTCAAAATATTATATTCGCAAACATCCAAAGTTAAACAAACACCTACTTACTAAAATCATAGGATCTACTAGCTGATGCCCGCGACTTCATCCGCGGTTTAACTCATTTTGTAGTTTTAGTGATTTAGTATTTTTTAAACCAGCAGTCAATGCCCCGCCTACGACGCGGCCTTGACTCCGAGTGGCATACTTACGCAACATTCGTTGACCTCTAGCGTCAGTCAGATGTTTTATTTGCAATATATCGTGAACTTTTCCAAAATATAGGATATTTTACAATTTTTTTCGCGTTTTTTTTTGTGGTATCCTATCAGTAATCTTCAGTAGGTAGGTATCAGCTGTCTTCGTTTTAACTAGCTTTCTGGTTACAACCTGTATAAGCAAAACTCTTCTAAAATTCTCTTTGCATTTCACCATTTTCCCTTAATTGCAATAAGTCACCTCCGTTTTATCTCCACAACAGTTCACCCCGCACCCCTAAAGTGATAATTTACTTAATTCCCTCTAGCCATTGACTTATATATTACTTCGTAAGGACAGGGCCATTGAACAAGCAAAATGGCACGGCATAATGAGTATTAGGTCCTAAAATGTTTATTTAGCACCAATGCAACCTCAGTGACGTCTGGATTTCAAACGGGTCGTTCATTCGTATCTAAGAGGTGGCGCTGATTTATTTGGTTCCAAAACCGTGAAAAATTTTATTCGCTTGGGCATATCTTGTCATTTATATCGATGCCCCTAGCTAATTAATTCGCGACGCGCACCGAATTCATACAGATAAGATTATTGCTTTAGTTAAATTGTAAGAGGTATCTACCTATTTTAGATTTAGGCTAAGTACACATTTTCGACGACCTCCCTGGCGCAGTGGTAAGCGCTGTGGTCTTGTTAGTGTTCGGGTTTGATTCCCAGCAGGGATTTGGTTTGAAACTTCATAATTTCTAAATTTCTGGTCTGGTCTTGGTTACAATCTCACCTGGTGGTAAGTGATGATGCAATCTAAGATGGAAGCGGGCTAAGCTAGAAGGAGTATGGCCCCCTTTGGTTTCTACACGACATCGTACCGGAACGCTTAATTGCTTGGCGGCACGGCTTTGCCGGTAGGGTGGTAACTAGCCACAGCCAAAGCCACCTAGGTGATTCGCTAACTCAGTGTCTAGCACTAAATGATAGCCACCGAGGTTGGTTGGTTCTACATTGTCGCTACACTGGGTGATATCAAAACATTTTCACGTAGAAATCCTTCAACGGATTAAAAAATGAGTTCGGTGCGGCTATATCTTTCAGTGTTAGAAGCTGAGTTAGCGGATCACACCCCAGACCAGAAACTTAGAAATTATAAAATTCCAAACCCCTGCCGGGAATCTATTATATAACCCGGGACCTCCCATTAATAAGACCACAGCGCTTACCACTGTGCCAGGGAGGTCGAAAGTCTTCTCAGTGAAAGTAGCGACTGGCAAGAAAGAAAAGAGTTTATCTGTCCTAAGCCTTAGTTTAGGTAAGTTAAGGGACATTTAAATACACGGTACACAATAAAATACAATGTTTTACGATTAACAGAATTGTTCAGAAGGCATGCAATAAAGCGAAATAACGAATACTTTGAAACGGCTCTGTATTGCGGATAATATAATTAAACTATCTCACCATTTTTAGGGTTCTGTACTCAAAAGGAAAAAAGGAACCCTTATTACCCTTAAGGATCACTTCGTTGTCTGTCTGTCTGTCCGTCTGTCGTGTCTGTCGAGAAAGCCTATACCTAGGGTACTTCCCGTTCTCTTCTCAGACCATTTGGAACCCTCGTAGCTTTAGTTTTAAGTTAGCGTTATTAAATTATCACCATGCAACAACCGACCATCAAAAAGTGTATTTTATTACCTACTAGCTGAACCACCCTGGCTTTGCTCGGGTGGAGTTTAGAAAATTGAGGGGGAGGTTGAATTAATTTTTTCTCTCCGTAAGAACCATCCTCGTACCTCAAGGAATATTTAAAAAAAAAAAAATAGCGAAATCGGTTCAGCTGTTCTCGAGATTTGCGATGACCAACACATTTGGTGATTCATTTTTATATTATCGATTTCGAATAAAACATTTGAATTTTTGAATTTTTTAGAAGTTATGGTGAAATAAAGAAACTCATAAGTACATCATGGTAGTTACCTACTATCAGGTAGTTATGCAAAAACAAGGTAAAAAATACATTCATGAGCTAGAACAATACTTCTACGTATGAAAAACTTTGTAAAACGGTAGGAAGTTTATTCCTAGTTCAAAGAGCACGTATCTACGTAAGTGATTTCCCAAAGGACATAACTACACTGCCGAATTGATCCAAGGTATAAGTTCCGCAAATTGCTATTGCGCTGGAACCATGTCTCATTAACACCGAAATGACGTCATTTTGACGTCAGGCGAAATAAAAATATACCATCAGCTCGAAACTTCAGTCTAGTGCTGACGTCACTAAAATGGCGGCCACTCGCATAAGCAATTTGCGGGACTTATACCAACGACTTCTATGGATACGGGCGGGTTTTAAAGGATGCTTGTAGGTGTCTTTCAGAACAGTCAGTTCAGATAAGGTCCTTATAAGGCATTCATCATGATCAACCCATCGCCGGCTCACTACAGAGCACGGGTCTCCTCTCAGAGCGATTAGGGTTTGGCCATAGTCTACCACGCTACACTGGCCATGTGCGGATTGGTAGACTTCACACACCTTTGAGAACATTATGGAGAACTCTCAGGCATGCAGGTTTCCTCACGATGTTTTCCTTCACCGTTATAGTGATATTTAGTTACTTAAAACGCACATAACTCCGAAACGTGAAAGGTGCGTGCCCGGGATCGAAACCCCGACCTCCGATTAGAAGGCGGACGTCCTAACCACTAGGGCTAGGCTATCATAGACTATAATAAGGCATTATAAGTGCGTACAACCCGCGGTCTATGTAGTCCACATGTAGTCTGTGCTGCTATATTTTTTTTAAATATTTTATTTCCATAACAAATATAGGTATTTACATAGGTTCTTAACACCCTTAGGTCTTATCGAATAGTCTGGGCGCTGCACATTCCTCTATACAGGGTGTAACCATAACGCTAGCAAAAGCTTAGCGTTATTGTTTTACTACCTAAACACAATCCAATACCAATAACCATTTGTCTCGTTTTGTACTTTTAGTGATTTAGAATTTTTCAAACCCACTATGTATAGCGTGCGAAACTCGGGTCAATGCCCCGCCTACGACGCAGCATTGACTCCGAGTAGCCTACATTCGCAACGTTCGTTGACCTCTAGCGTCAGTCAGATGTTTTATTTGCGATATATCGTAAACTTTTACAAAATTATAGATTTTTTTTACATAGGTAGGTATTTTTTTCGCGTTTTTTTTTTGTGTCATCATATCAGTAAACATCAGCACTATCACCTGTCTTCGTTTTTGCCAGCGTTCTGGTTACACCTGTATAAAAATTACATTATGAATTTATATTAATTTATATCCCGTAGTTTGAAATAAGCTTTAAAGTTTGAACCACAAACCAATCGAATTGGAGGCCTCGCGTTAAACCAATCGTTAAACCATTGGGCTATGACTGCTACAGCTATACACCATATAGGTACCTACACATACGCCCGAAAGTATTTTATTCGTAAAATGCGAAAAATACAGTGCTGTGGCGTTTACCTGTGATTTCCCACAGGACAGACTCTACCGGATTGTTGTACTACATGTGTAGCAAGCAGCGACGTTTAGTGGCAAAATGGATACCAGTTTTTTTAGACTCCCCTGCCCGAAACTGACGAAGTTACCTACTGTTTTTGAAGCAAAATAAACCTTTATAAGTATGCAAAGCTTTGCGACATTCAGATTTTTTATATGGGAAATCCATAAATCTAAATCTAAATATGTAAAAGAGAAATACCACTCACTCACTGACTGACTGACTGACTGACTAATCACGAAATCTCAGAAACAATAAAGCCTACAAACTTGAAATTTGGAAGGTAGGTTATTTCTAGAACGTAGGTAAATCAGCTAAGAAACGGTTTTGAAAAATTCAAAATTGAAGGTTGTATGAAAGTCCTATGTTTTTGGAGTTAGAGACGTGAAAATCGACATTTAGGTTATTAGCTTTAAATAATAAAAATCTGTATAATTCAATTTGGGAAATTCCCCCCTTAAGGGTGGTAAAATAGGGGGGCAATGTTTTTATAGAAACGTTTTAACAATTGTTATTTTTACTTGAAATTTAAAATGTAGGCTATTTCTAGGGGGTAGATATCAGATAAGAAAGGATCTAACTAAATTCCCCCCTAAGGGAGTAAAATGGGGGTGGAAGGGTTATATGAAAATCCTATGTTTTTGAAGTTAGAGATTGGCATTTAGGTATTCTGGCTTCCGTGCCTTAAGGTGAGACTGAGTGAGCAGGTAAGTGAGGCCTTTTGCAGCGGGAAAATTTCAGATCTCATGAGAAACCAGTACGCGGACGAAGTCGCGGGCATCTGCTAGTATTATATAAAAGGAAATGGTGATAGACTGACTGACTGATCTATCAACGCACAGCTCAAACTACTGGACGGATTGGGCTGAAATTTGACGACGGCCGATTCTTGGCAACTATTATTATTTCTAGGTTACATTATTCTAGATTCTTGGTTAATTATTATTACCGCCATCTATTAATGACTCGAGGAACTATGGTAAAAACACGTAAGTAGGCAGTACTGGAAGTGGTGAGTTTTAGAAAGCCTCAAGCATTTTACGATGAAATGTAACTAGATGGAGCAATCTGTCCTGTGATATGTTATAACTTATATTGCAGTGAGGTACAGACCTATCAAAGTACTCTGAGGAGGTATCATACGTCATTAATTGCGTGCGGTATTTGCATACTTTTGTAACATCGTAGCCAGGTTCCTCGATGAAATGATGACATACATAGCCACATACGGAACCCTAAAAATTTGCAAAATACATATTTTATAAGGTGAATAAAAGGTGAATTGACTGAATTTAAATAAATAAACCGAAATTATAAGTACGTACCTAGTCTACTGATTTATATAAATATTACTTATGTAGGTACGGTGTGAGTATTAGCGGGAAACTCAAAGCCCTTTTGATAGAAAAAAAAATTACTATGGAAAATAATTTCTTCAATACGCAAAACCTTTAAACCACTCTTAACTATTCACTAAACTAACGATTTGTGGTTAGATTCTTGATGGTTATCTAGTTCTACGTAGTAACAATATTGTAATGCCAGTGATTTTATAATCACTCATAATTTGTTGCTAATCGATTCATATAAACCGTATAATTATGATATATTTAGCATATTTTAATCCATGATATAAAATATAGCCATGACGTAATGAGTACTACTTTGCCAACCCATTTATCAGAATTCGTAACAGTCATCAGCATCATCATGATCAACCCATCGCCGGTCCACTACTAAGCACAAGTCTCTTCTCAGACTGAGAAGGATTTAAGCCATATTCCGCTACGCTGGTCCATTGCGGATTGGCAGACTTCAAACTCCTTTGAGAAAATTATGCAAAACTCTGAGGCAGATTACCTCATGATGTTTTCCTTCATTGTTAAAGCAAACTATAGGTATTAAATAATAAATTAATTAATTAATTGCTTAAAGTCCTATTAAAAAAACCAGCTAAGTGTGAGTCAGACTCGCTCACCGATGATTCCGTATGACAGTCGTAGGTATTTTTTCGACATTTTGCACGATAAATCAAAAACTATTACGACAATGCTTAACGTAAATCTTTCTGTATTCGCTTGCATTAT
Source organism: Maniola hyperantus (assembly GCF_902806685.2). Taxonomy (NCBI): domain Eukaryota; kingdom Metazoa; phylum Arthropoda; class Insecta; order Lepidoptera; family Nymphalidae; genus Maniola; species Maniola hyperantus. The sequence goes on along the minus strand of NC_048540.1, from coordinate 15,058,358 downwards.
GGCCAAACACCGAATTTCATTGATTATTAAAATATGTTACTTATTAATAATTTATAATATTATAGGTACTTTAAAAATGATTTACTTTTTAGTTGCAGTCTAGAAGGAACGGTGCCAAAACCTAACATGGAGCCACTGACACTAGATTTAAATAGGACAAGTTTTCAATGGAATACAAAAGATGAAGGTACTTATGTTACTATAATTATTATTAGTTACTAGCAAAACTATCAGCAGACGCAAGACGAGCTATCAGAACGGCATGCGAGCTAAAGCACAGAATATATAATAGTACTAGCTGATCCCCGCGGCTTCGCCCGCGTAGATTTAGGTTTTTAAAGATCCCGTATAGCCTATGTCTCTCAGGAATAATGTAGCTTTCTACTGGTGAAAGAATTTTTAAAATCGGTTCAGTAGTTCCAAAGATTACCCCCTACAAACAAACTTAACGACAATTACCTCTTTATAATATAATAGTATTATAAAAAAAAAAAAAAGTATAGATATAGATTGGTTATGCAAGGCTCTAAAGTTGTAATTTATTTTATTTTATTTTTATTCAGATACAAGTTAGCCCTTGACTGCAATTTCACCTGGTGGTAAGTGACGATGCTGTCTAAGATGGAAGCGGGCTAACCTGGAAGGGGTATGACAGTTTGTAATAAACCCATGTCCCCTTTGGTTTCTACACGGCATCGTACCTGAACGCTAAATCGCTTAAACCTAAAAAAGTTTTTTATAGAATAGAATAGAATGTTTTTTTATTCATGTAAACTTTTTAAAAGTGCTTATGAGTCAGGTAGTTTTAATTTACCACTGGTTCGGAATGCCGTTCCTACCGAGAAGAACCAGCAAGAAACTCGGCGGTTGCTCTTTTTAATTTTTCAATTTACAATGTTATTATACCGTATTATACAAGCCATTGCAGCCCCGTGCATTGCTGGAGCGAGTCAAATCCAAGCTTTTTTATCGTTTACATATTCTGCGACTGTATAATATGCTTTTTTTAGGAGCATACTTTTAACACATTTTTTAAATTTGTGTAAAGGCAAGTCTAAAATTGCTTGTGGAATTTTATTATAAAATATTACACTCATTCCCACAAATGACTTTCGCACCTTCCAGAGGCGGAGCGCAGGAGTAGCTAGCTTATTTTTGTTTCTAGTTTGCCTATCATGGAGATCACTGATTTTTTTGTAACTGTGAATGTTTTTTGTAATTTTTTATAATTTGTGTACCATTAATTCCATTGAACCATCGACTCACAATGTTAGACACCTTTCTAAAGTTACCCGTAGCTACTGTACCAACTCAGTTGGTGATTCTTTTTGCCCCCCGCACTATTTATTTTTCATTAAAATCTGGTAGCACTGGAAACGTCAAAAATGTTGTTTAATTAAAAATTTGACATGGTATAGGCCTTAGATGAATGATTACCTGGATGGATACTAAGCTCAAAGAATTTCTAAGTACTACTTCGTGTCACTATTTTCACCGATAGAGCGACGTTGCCAGACTTTTATGAGCTATCGCTTTTACACGAATGGAGGTTCCCTGAAAAAGACGGAGATAACAATACCTCTTTGACACATAGATGTACAAGAGCGGCAACACGTTATGGTTACCTCTATGTATACTATCTCTATGGTATAGGCCTTGGATGAATGATTACCTCTCTATGGTATAGGCTATCACGGCAATTTCTGTAAGTACCTACCTACATCTAAAATCTAAAAAACTTTTCAGTGCCGAATATCCATGACTGGTTCCTGATGAGTTCGCCAATGCCCGTAGCCGGAATCATGATCTCATATTGGTTGTTTGTACTGAAACTGGGCCCAATGTACATGAAGAGTCGGGACCCTGTTCAAGTCACGAAATACCTGGTTGTATACAACATCTTCCAGGTTTTCGTGTCTTTTTATATAGCTATTGCTGTAAGTATGGGCTTTTATGGTTTATTTAATCGACTTTACGTGCCGAAAAACTTTTCAACCTGGTTCCTCCTTCACCTTTCTGCTAGCGTACCGCAAGGCATCGCCAAGTTCTGCACCAGTACGTAGTCGAAATTCCCCGGACACGTAAGAAGCGATCTGCCTCCTCATTTCTAATCGAAATATATAAAACGAAAAGGTGACTGACTGACTGACTGATCTATCAACACACAGCTCAAACTACTGGACGGATCAGGCTGAAATTTGGCATGCAGATAGCTATTATGACGTAGGCATCCGCTAAGAATGGATTTTTGAAAAGTCAACTCCTAAGGGGGTAAAATAGGGGTTTGAAATTTAAGCATAAGCTAGTTCAATATAATAAAAGAGTGAATAGGCATCTTCTAGGCAAGCGCGCTCCATCTTAGGCCGCATCATCACTTGCCGCCCAGGGATGATTGCAGCCAAGCGCTAGTCTATAAATTAAAAAAAAAAAAAACTTTAAAAGAAGAAATAAGACGAAAGTATGAGTAAGACGAAAACATGTCTAATGTTTATGTCCCGCCTCACCCAGTACTCGTTGAGAGCTCTGCACTCGAAATTGTAGACGATAATATTATATGTATACCTAGGACACACAATCCAGTTGCGTAGGTCCAATTTCGAGAAAGAGGTCAGCCGTCGAATCTAACTCAGTTGGGCAGCGTTCAGGAAGCTTCGAGATGTCTTCTTGTCCAAAATTCCTCAGTGCTTGAAGACCAAAGTTTTCGAACAGTGCGTGTTGCCACTTGCCAGTGATGACATATGGATCCGAGATAATATGGTCGCTAACTATGGGCCTCATAAGAAAGCTCAGAGTCACTCAGCGGGCGATGGAGAGAGCTATGCTTGGAGTTTCTCTACATGATCAAATCAGAAATGAGGAGATCCGTAGGAGAACTATAGTAACCGACATAGCTCAACGAGTTGCGAAGCTGAAGTGGCAATGGGCAGGGCACATGGTTCGTAAAACCGATAGACGTTGGGGTCTCTGGGATGGGTGCTGGAGTGGAGACCTCGCACCGGAAGACGCAGCGTTGGAAGACCCCCTCTAGGTGGACGGATGACATCAGCGAGTCGCAGGGAGCCGCTGGAGTCAGGCGTCGCAAGACCGTGGCGTGTGGAAGTCCCTACAAGAGACCTATGTCCAGCTGTGGACACTGGACGTCTATCGGTTGATAATGATGATGATGAAAAGAAAAAGTTCTTTACTTGGCACCAAGGTTAACAGGCACCGTCTAGGCAGGCGCGCTCCACCTTGGCCTGCATCAGTATTCAGTATTCAATACTTGAACTTGGTATAATTGCAGTCAAGTGCAAGCCTATAAGGGTAAAAAAAACTTATAACTGCAGCGGGTTTTTTTTCAGTCTCATCAGATTCCTTTATCTGTATGTCTTAGATATTTCATTTTATTTTCAGGCAGTAAATTGTATGCGAACGTATGGTGTTTTTCCTTCAATATGTCCTGGAGATCCAGTAGAAAGAAAATCATTGGTAAGAACTTTTATAACATAATATTTTATGATTTATGTGGCACATAAAAATGTGGCATGGTGGCAAAACAGGCATGTGTATTTATAAATCATCTCAGTGGGTGCTAACCATTTTGAGGCACCAACCAATCATAAATGAAAGTATGTTTTCTAATTGAATTTCAAATGTTAAATAACATTTAATCCTTTTCAAATAAAACGATTTCGAATGTTTTTGAAACATGTCTGTGATTGGTTGGTGAATCAAAATGGTTAACGCGCTGGGATATTTTGGTCTCTATCATTTGTTTGGGATTGCGTAACAGAGGGAACGCTATACTAACTTCTTCCCGCGGATAGACTTATAATTTATGTTTCAGTTAGTAAGAAGTTGTCATACGTTCCTGCTGGCAAAGATCACGGAACTACTAGACACAATCTTCTTCGTATTGAAGAAAAATGGCCGCCAAGTGACATTCCTGCATGTGTACCACCATTCGATGGTCGTGATAGTTACATGGATAGCCCTAAAGATGGATTCAGTCTATCCCAGTGCGACTTTCATAGGTGGAATCAATGCCCTCGTTCATGCTGTCATGTACACATATTATGGTCTGTCGGCCTTCCCTAGCATGGCGAAATATTTATGGTGGAAAAAGTATATCACCACGCTTCAACTAGTAAGTGATTTAAGACTTCATTAGTTCTACCATTTTCACGATTTTTAGGGTTCCGTACCATAAAAGGAAAAAGGAGCTGTCTGTCTGTCTGTTCATCTGTCGTGTCTATCAAGAAAACCTGTAAGGTACTCGTACTGGACATTGACCTAGAATCATGAAATTTGGCAGGTAGGTAGGTCTCATAGCACAAGTAAAGGAAAAAATCCTAAAACCACGAATTTCTGATTACATCACAAAAAAATAAAAATGTGCTCATGAACAAATAATTAGTTTTTCAATTTTCAAAGTAAGAAAACTATACCAAGTGGGGTATTATATGAAAGGGCTTTACCTGTACATTCTTAACCAGATTTACATTTTATGCACAATAGTTTTTGATTTATCGTGGAAAATGACGAAAAAATATTACGACTGTAGTAGGTACGGAACCCTCGGTGCTCGAGTCTGACTCGCACTTGGCCGGTTTTGTTGTAAACGTTTGTATTAGATTCAAGGCATAGATACTTGCTATAAGTACCGCAAATTGCTAATGCGCATGGCCGCTATTTTAGTGACGTCAGCACTAGACTGAAGTTTCGAGCTGATGGTATATTTTTATTTCGGCTGACGTCACAATGACGTCATTTCGATGTTAATGAAACATGGTTCCAGCGTAATAGCAATTTGCGGGACTTAGACACTTCCAGCTGACGCCCGCGACTTTCATCCGCATGGATTTAGGTTGTTAACAATCCCGTGGGAACTCTTTGGTTTTCTGGAATAAAAAGTAGCCTATGTCACTCTCCAGGTCTTTGACTATACCCATGCAAAAAATCAGGTCAATCCGTTGCTCCGTTGCGACGTGATTGAAGGACAAACCAACAAACCAACAAACAAACACACTTTTGCATTTATAATAAGGGTACTGATTTATAATAAGGGTACGGATTTATAATAAGGGTACTGATTTATAATAAGGGTACTGATTTATAATAAGGGTACTGATGTATAATAAGGGTAAAAGTAAAGTAAAAGTAAAATATGCTTTATTGTACACCAAAACAAAAACAATAGACATATAACAAATACAGCATGTACAATAGGCGGCCTTATCGTTAAAATAGCGATCTCTTCCAGGCAACCTTAGGGTAGAGGATATTATAAAAATTAAAGAAAGCGGAAGGGGTGTACTAATTAAATAAAGTAAATACACATAATATACGTATGTATATATATATATATAAATGAAAATACAACAGTAAATAAGAGAGGAATAGACGACAGATAAGTGGAATAAAAGTAAGGGTACTGATGTATAATAAGGGTACTGATGTATAATAAGGATACTGATACAGCGTACCATTTATGCTTAATCTTGTTTCAGGCACAATTTTTTACAATTATGGCACACCACTACGTGTCCTTCAGAATGGCAAAATGTGACAAAATAGATATTTTCTTTTTGGCGACGATATTCCATTTGTTCCTTTTTGTGTATCTATTCTTAGACTTTTACATAAAAACTTACATGAAGAATATAAACAAGAAGACTGATCCAGGAAATAGTTCTAAGTGTAATGGTAAAAATAAAATAAAGCATAACTAAATTGCAGCTGTAGTTTTCTTTATAAGTTCACTAGCTGATGCCCGTGATTTCGTCCGCGTGGATTTAGGTTGTTAACAATCCCGTGGGAACTCTTTGGTTTTCCGGAATAAAAAGTAGCCTATGTCACTCTCCAGGTCTTTGATTATACGCATGCAAAATAATCAGGTCAATCCGTTGCTCCGTTGCGACGTGATTGAAGGACAAACCAACAAACAAACACACTTTTGCATTTATAATAAGGGTACTGATTTATAATAAGGGTACTGATTTATAATAAGGGTACTGATTTATAATAAGGGTACTGATGTATAATAAGGGTACTGATGTATAATAAGGGTACTGATGTATAATAAGGGTACTGATGTATAATAAGGGTACTGATACAGCGTACCATTTATGCTTAATCTTGGTTTCAGGCACAATTTTTTACAATTATGGCACACCACTACGTGTCCTTCAGAATGGCAAAATGTGACAAAATAGATATTTTCTTTTTGGCGACGATATTCCATTTGTTCCTTTTCGTGTATCTATTCTTAGACTTTTACATAAAAACTTACATGAAGAATATAAACAAGAAGACTGATCCAGGAAATAGTTCTAAGTGTAATGGTAAAAATAAAATAAAGCATAACTGAATTGCAGCTGTAGTTTTCTTTATAAGTTCACTAGCTGATGCCCGTGATTTCGTCCGCGTGGATTTAGGTTTTTAAAAACACCGTGGGAACTCTTTGATTTTCCGGGATAAAAAGTAGCCTATATTACTCTCCAAGTCTTTATCTTTACCCATGCAAAAAATCACGTCGATCCTTTGCTCCGTTACGACGTGATTGAAGGACAAACCAACAAACCATCAAACAAACACACATTCACATTTATAATATGGGTAACTACTGATATTGTGGCGGTCGCCACAATAGAAGCTAGATGGCGCTGTTCAATCGATGACATAATCCCGAACAAATGTACCGCCGACAGTACTCGCACTAACAGAGTGTTCTGCAATCTGTATATATAGAAGTTTCAAGATACAACCGTCGGCCCAGCTGGCGCTACCTAGCTCAACCAACCGCTCGGTGGGAGATTTCCCCTTTGGTACGGTCGAGCCTGCACACCGCTCCCGTACAATATGACATCGGTACTAATTTATAAAGTACTAGACTAGAGATGCCCGTGACTTCGTCCTTGTGGATTTAGGTTTTTTAAAAATCCCGTGGGAACTCTTTGATTTTCCGAGATAAAAAGTAGCTTACGTCCTTCCCCGGTATGCAAGCTATATCTGTACCAAATTTCGTCAAAATCGTTTGAACTGATGGGCCGTGAAAGGCTAGCAGACAGACAGAGAGACACACTTTCGCATTTGTAATATTATAGTATGGATAGTATGGATTTTTAATTAAGCAAAACGCTAAAAAGGCTAAGACACTTATGCCACAAGACCACAGAATATATAATAAGTCCCATTTCGCCATTTCAGTGACGTCAGCACTAGAATGAAGTTTCGAGCTGATGGTATATTTTTACTTAAATATAGTCAAATAACGTCATTTCGATGTTAATGAGACATGGTTCCAGCGCAATAGCAATTTGCGGGACTTATTTGTACCTACATTAGTCCCATTGTTGCTCATTGGCAAGTATCCTACAGGATTTAAAGCTAGGTTTTGATAATAACGGTGTAGGTGGGTTCTATGCTGCCACGCAATTGGTTCGTTAATCAGGAACAGTATCAATGTGCAGATATACATCCTCTCGTTTGTCGTTCAGCGTGCTTAGTATTTAGAATAATTAAAAAAAAACTTAAAGTTCCATTTAATAACATACCTAAATAGGTAGGTAATCGTAAAATCACAATCTTTGTATATCGGTACTAGGTACAGTTCTTGCAATTCACGAAGGCGAGTGAACTTTACTAGTGGTTTGGTTACGTCGTATACACGGACATTGCGTAAGTGTGCGTGCATGTCGGACCAATCAGTCGCGAGCAAGCGCTCGCAAACGCACGCATTTAGTGTCGGTACTTTACTTATAGGTACCGATACGACTTAAACACAAGCATGAACCACCCGCCCTCGTGAAATGCAAGAACCATAATAAGGAGTTAGTTTAATTTCGCATATTTTTCATGGTTTTGTACATCGTTATTATTTTTGCACTTCGCTTGTTTTCCTTTTGCTTTTATGTAACAAGTAACGTAGAAACTCCCGAATAGATATAAGAATAAGAACACATTTAGGACTATAGTAATCAGAAGAGTGTTGGAGGGCGGACAACCGGAGTACTTCAAGTTTGCTAATGCGTGCACCAGAATTAACACGAATTGGGTCTGAAAACAGAAATAAAGATATGTAAGTACCTGTTGCTTTGTAGGGTTCCGTAGTAAACAAGGAACCCTTATAGTTTCGCCAAGTCCGTCCGTCCGTCCGTCTTCGGTTAATCTCAGAGACTATTAGCACTTAGTGCTAGAAATCTGTTTGGCATGGGTATACGTATTAATCACGCCGACAAAGTGGTGAAATAAAATTGTGATGAATATTTTTTTTTAGGGCAGCTCCCTTACATGTAAAGTGGGGATGATTTTTTTTTCTCGTCTACCCCATAGCGTGGGGTATCGTTGAATAGTCTTCTTTTTTAAAACAAGAGTGAATTGACACCTTCTAGGCCACATCATCACTTCCCATTAGGTGTGATCGTGGTCAAGCGTGCGCATGTAATGAATAAAAAAAAATTTACAAAAAGTGTTTGTGTATCGAAGTCGGTTTTTATTTTTTTTGTAAAAAAAATTTATTTCACAATTTTTAGTGGCCCCATGGTATTAAAATATGCTATGCCTGGTTAAAAATCTACTGTTTACTAAGCTATTACACTGATCGCGAGCAATAATTTACTCTTATCCGTTGAGGAGTTCCATTATAATATATCTTCGAAGATGTTCATCAGATCTTCACCAAATTTAAATGGGACCAACATTGAAGTATACCTTTCAAACAAAAAAGAATTTTCAAAATCGGTCCAGGCGTCTTCGAGTAATCGGGGAACATACATATAAAATAAAAAAAGATTCCGACGAATTGAGAACCTCCTCCGTTTTTTGAAGTCGGTTAAAAAAAAGCTGAGGCTTGAATAGGGTCTTTTGTGTACGATACGGAACTCTGAAAAACTAAATTTCTTACCAATTGCATCCTTGTGATATATTTCTTCCACCACAGATACTTCTCCATTTCGGGGAACGCCGACAACCCATAGTAAGCATACATGATCACGTGCACATACGAGTTTATGGTGCCTAGGAACACTAGACTGTACGATGGTTCGTATTTCAGTGTCAGCCAGGAAGTCCAAAGCATTAAAGTATGGTGGTATACATGGAGGAAAGTGACCTGGTTGTCTTTCTTGCGGAGGACGAAAAACATTGTGTCCATTAACTCTGTGAATTTGGCGATAAAGTATAAGTAGGTGCTTGATGTGATCTGAAATAGAAAAGAGACTAAATAAGTAGAAATCTCGAGAACAGCTGAACCGATTTCGCTTATTCTTTTTCATAATATGTAGTATATTATAGAGATATGTATATAGGTATATATATTTGTATATATTTGTGTATTATTAGAATATGATTAGAATGTACTGTGTATGTAGTCTAATTTATAATAATACCTAGGGCCATTTTCGGCTGCCGCACCAACCTGTGCTTTCGTGATTCCTTTCGTCAAAGGTTGCCTGGAAGAGATCGCTTTAGCGATAAGGCCGCCTTTGCAAGCTAAATCTATTAGATTAAGATCCTGTATTGTGTTTTTTCAATGTTTACTTTGTGTTGTGTGCAATAAAGTGTAAATAAAATATAAAATAAAAATAATATTCCTTGAAGTACAAGGATGGTTCTTACAAAGAGAAAAGTTTTAAAAAAATCCTGAAAAAAAATCGACTGTTAGGCGGTACGAAGTTCGCCGGGGCATCTAGTAAATGAATAGAAATAGTGAAATTTCATACAAATGAAACTTTTATATTTTACTAGCTGATGCCCGCGACTTCATACGTGTGGATTTAGGTTTTTAAAATCCCGTTTGAACTCTTTGATTTTCCGGGATAAAAAGTAGCCTTTGTCACTCTCCAGGTCTTAAACTATCCCTATGCTAAAAATCATGTCGATCCGTTGCTCTGTTGCGACGTGATTGAAGGACGTCACTGAAGAGTGACACAGGAAGATTTTAGATTTTTATCCCGGAAAATCAAAGAGTTTCCTCGGGATTTTCAAAAATCTAAATCCACGCGTACGTCGCGGGCATCAGCTTGTACGAAATAATGCGAAAATATTATACACACTGTAACGAAGCGTTACATGAATTTATTATTTATATTATTTTTTTATCTTATCTATTATTATAAATCTTATTTTTAAACGTAATTAAGTATAGTTTTAATTAATTTGCATTTTTATTAAATTTAGGCGTTGCGAATAGCAACACCCATTTCCAAACGCAATCTTTGCTGTTGCTTGTTTTATACTTCAGGTCGAATAGAACGGCTTGAAGTTGGTTTGATTGACAGACCGCGATTATGCACCCGGCGCATCTTGACGCTGGGTGTGTAAGTTTTTTTGTTGCGTCCACCTTTTCTATGGTGGACGCGACGCCTTTAAAATGTGCGTTATTGAAATGTTCCCTTAAATTAATTATATTATGCAGTGCTCAGCACCGTCGGGTACCCACGGCAACATCTGCTGACATCGAACTCCCGGCCTCACACCATCTACGAGGCCGTCAACACGAGGGGAGTAGGTACACATTACTGCCGCTAGGGCAAAGGCCGAAATCAACGTAACACCACGACCCTACAAATTTTGTGTGCCGACCTATGAGCTAAGCCGCGGTAGTTTTTTTGTACCAACATTTTTATATTATTAAATCCTACCTACCGTGTGCTATTTACGCAGTTTCATTTCTATCATTTCATTCTTTTTTAACACCCGGTACAACACATGCAGACATTAATTGTGAAATCGGTTAAAAGAAGTTCTTTATACTCACCAAATAGCGACTCTCTTTTGTTTCCATAAGGCATGATGGACATAGTAATCCGTTTGTCCAAATAATACTGGTACCCTGAAAACAAAATATTAGAGAGTTCAATGAGAAATACTAAAAAGCATGTTTCCATGTAATACCTACCTATATCTACTTTTTTTTCTATTGACTAATTGACTAATATTCCCCTTTCCCCTTAGTGGATACGACAATAGTGCAACGGGTGGGGTTTGAATCGGCGACCTTTCAGAAGGCAGTCCGCTCCTTAACCGTTGCATTCGCACCTGCTGGTAAGTGATGATGAAGAAACAAAAAAAAAAAATGATGCAGTCTAAGATGAAAGCGGGCTAACCTGGAAGGGGTATAACAGTTTTTAATAAACCCATGCCCCATTGGTTTCTACACGGCATCGTACCGGAACGCTAAATCGCTTGGCGGCATTGCTTTGCCGGTAGTGTGGTAACTAACCACGGCCGAAGCCTCCCACCAGACCAGACCAGAGAAATTATAAAATTCCATACCCCTTCCAGCCATACCCCATACCCCTTCCAGGTTAGCCCGCTATCATCTTAGACTGCATCATCACTTACCACCAGGTGAGATTGCAGTCAAGGGCTAACTTGTATCTGAATAAAATAAAATAAAAATCCAAACCCCTGCCAGGAATCGAACCCGGGACCTCCCACTGATAAGACCACAGTGCTTACCACTGCGCCACGGCCGCAGCGCATGGAAAACGCATCGTATGGCCTCAGTCTTATGTGTGAATTAGCTACGGATGCGGATTCATCAGACCCAATTACAATCCTCTGAAGTCCTAACCTCTCTTGAGTAAAGTAGCAAATACCTACATAGCAAGTGGAAGAATAAGCATTTAATAGTCGGTTGAGTCTCGCGTCAGAACGAGACTAGTTTTAAAAACCATCAACCACCCGTATTTATACAATCGACACAAGATGTAGACACAACAGATCACGTGACGTCCGTTTCAAAGGCGGCAAATTACTTATTACAAGCGCGATAACACTAGTTTGTGTTAGGTACTTAAAATGTGTGTAATACTTACAACAATGGCCAAGTACAGGGAGTACAGCACTTGTAATACGTTGTATAGAATAAGTACGTTGGTAACTTTAAACGCATTTCGATGTTTCATGTAAGCAGGACCCACTTTAAGCACAAACAGCAAGTAAAAGGACGTGATGAAGAATAATTGGAAGGGAGTACTCATAAGAAACCAACCGTCGACAAAGTCCACTGAAACCAAGATAACATTCGAAAATTAAACCATGAAATAGTATAGAATAGAGTGGAGTGGTGTGGAGTGGGGTGGAGTGGGGTGGAGTGGAGTAGAGTAGTGTGGAGTGGAGTGGAATAGAGTAGATTGGAGAGGAGTGGAGTGGAGTGGAGTGGAGTGGAGTGGAGTGGAGTGGAGTGGAGTGGGGTAGAGTGGAGTTGAGTGAAGTAGAGTTTACTTGTGCTATAAGACTATACTTACCAAATTTCATGATTCTAGGTCAACGGGAAGTACCCTATAAGTTTTCTTGACAGACTACACGACGGCCTGTCTGTCTGTTTATATGCAAATTGCAATAAATGAATAAATCAAAAATCAATCAAATCAAATCCGTCGCGACGGACAGACAGGCAGCAAAGTGATCCTATAAGGGCTCCTTTTTGCCTTTTGAGGTACGGAACCCTAAAAAACCTAAATCTACGTGGACGAAACTGGAAAAGGACATAGACTACTTTTCTACTACTACCGGGAAAATCAAAGTTTTCCCACGAGATTTTAAAAAAACTAAATCCATCCTATACCTAAATCGCGGACGTATCATAAAATTGACGTATCATAAAATTATTATCGTCGGTAAAGTTCTTCAGTACTACTTAGTTACTTTAACTTAGGTATTGAATAACTTCAAGGACGGAAGTGAACCTTTGATTAGTTTATGTTTTTTAAACACAAACATACTAAGTAAACGTTATTTTTCAAAAGTAGGGATTTGCGAAATTTGATTAAAAATATTTACATACAATCAATTTGATTAGTGTCAATGTCTTGAATAAATTACTTATATATATTTTTTTACTCGTGGATATGCCTAGTCGTAGAATTTTGTAATCATTTTCATCATCACCAACTCTTTGTCGGCCCACTACTGAGGACGAGTCTGCTCTCACAATGAGAACGGTCATAGGCCCAGCCCATAGTGCCCATAGCCACGCTGGCGAAGTGCGGATTGGCAAACTTCACACACCTTTTTTAGGGTTCCGTACCTCAAAAGGAAAAACGGAACCCTTATAGGATCACTTTGTTGTCTGTCTGTCTGTTTGTATGTCTGTCTGTCTGTCTGTCCGTCAAGAAACCTACAGGGTACTTCCCGTAGAATCATGAAAATTTGCAGGTAGGTAGATCTTATAGCTGATATTTGGGGAAAAATCTGAAACACGGTTTTCATTCAATTTAGGGTTAGATCGAACAAAAAAAATTAAATTGTGGTCATGAACTAATAATTAGTATTTTCAACTTTCAATGTAAGAAAACTTATAACAAGCGGGATATTATATGAAAGGTCTTCACCTGTACATTCTAAAACAGATTTTTATTTATTTTTATGCATCATAGTTTTTGAATTACCGTGCAAAATGTCGAAAAAATACGACCGTAGTACGGAACCCTCATTGCGCGAGCCTGACTCGCACTTGGCCGGTTTTTATTTTTTTAAAGAATATTAGCCAAGTTTATCATGCTGACTAATATTCCCCTTTCCCCTCCAATTAAGCGTTAAGCTTGTGCTAGGAGTAGGTACGACAATAGTGCAACGGGTGGGGTTTGAACCGGCGACCTTTCGGTTTTCAGTCCGCTCCTTTAACCGTTGAGCTATCGAGGCTCTTTGAAAAAAGTATGGAAAACTCTCAGACATACAGATTTCCTTCACCGATAAAGCAAGTCGCATTCACATAACTTTGAAAATTTAGAGATGCGTGCCCGGACACGAAATTGTACAAATGTATTGTTAAATTTTCCATGAACAAGTAAGTGTGCAAATTAATTTTTCATGGATTTTTTTAACGAGTGAAGTATTTATAAATTTTAGACTAGCTGATGCCCGCTTCTTAGTCCGCGTGGAATTAGGTTCTTTAAAAAATTCGGTGGGAACTTTTTGATTTTCCGGGATAAAAAGAAGCCTATGCCACTTTCCAGGTCTTTAAGATCTATACCTATGAAAAATCACGTCAATCCTTTGCACCGTTGCGACGTGATTGAAGGACAATCCAATAAATCAACAAACAAACACACTTTCGCATGATAAGGGTACTGATGAATATCTTCGAAAAATCATAACGAATATTGCATTTTAGTCTTAAAATGGCACCGATTCCTTTGTCTTACTCTAAACTAAATTTAGAGTATCTGCATCCTTTTCTTTTTAACAATGCTAAAAAAGGAACGGAACGTGACTTTTAGTGCACAATACAAATTTAAACAGTAGGTTCGCGAGTGCGTGCTAAAATCACGGGTTTTACCATCTAAAAATTAAACATAGTAATGTCAAACTGCTTCTGTCCTTTTCATATTACAATAGTAAGAAGAGGGTGCGAGTACTCTAAAATTAGGTTGTGCTTAGAATTGGTCTAAAAAAGTTAATTAGAAAAAAAATTACCTTTTCCTTTGAAATTCCATATTTTTTCCGACAACGTAGCATTGTTAGCAACTGAACTCACATCCATTTTCTTTGAAAAACACTATTTTGTTTAGATTTTTTATTTATCACTTATTATCATTAAATGTTTACTTTTTATTTTAATATAATAAAATAATAACTGTTAAGTAATTTATATTCAAGTAATTAGGTTACTAGTTGATTGGTGGTGTTCGTATCGTCACATTGACAATGCAACTGTATATTTTAATTAACAATGAAAAATCCACTGTATAATTAAGCCACTTTAAATTTCGCAAGTAAGGGATTGTATTGTAATGAATAATCATTGTATTGCTATATATAAGGAAAAGTAACTCCGTAGATTTTTTTTTTAATTTAAGTCAGATAGGTCAGCCATTTAAAGATGAACTTGAATTTACTTTGTTACTATTAATTCCAACAGTGACGTCGTCATCGTCAACCGATAGACGTCCACTGCTGGACATAGGTATGTAGTACGGATTCTCACACGCTGTGGTCCTATACCGAGGACCCTCCCGCTCCCTGCGACTCGTTTGATGTCGTCTATCCACCGCCGGGGTCTGCAAACGCCGCGCTTTCCAGCCCGAGATCGCCTTTTCAGCACATTGGGACCCCAACATAATAATATATCGGTTCTTAGAACTATGTGCCTCGCCCCTTACTCTAATTTTTCTACTGATTTGATCACGTGTAGAAAAACTCTGAGCATACATATCTATCTCCATCGCCCGCTAAGTGCTCTGAGTTTTCTTATGAGGCCCATAGTTAGGGACCATGTCGCGGATCCATATGTTATCACTGGTAACACGCACTTCCCGAAGACTGGTCTTCAAGCACTGAGGAATATTGGGCAAGAAGATATCTCGAAGCTTCTCGAACAATGTCAAGCCGAGTTGGTTTCAGCAGCTAGCCTACTGAGTGACTCTGAGCTCTCAAGATGCGGTCCAACAGTGTATTTTAATTATTGATGAGGTAATTTTAAATCCAAACTAAGTACCTAATGAAATGAGGAGATTCGTAGAACTAGAATAATCGACATAGCTCAACGGGTTGCGATGCTGAAGTGGCAATGGGAAGGGCACATAGTTAGTAAAACCGATAGACGTTGGGGTTCCAACGTGTTGGAATGGCGACCTCGCACCAGAAGACGCAGTGTTGGAAGACCCCCCACTAGGAGGACGGAAGACATCAGACGAGTCGCAGGGAGTCGCTGGATTCAGGCGGCGCAAGACCGTGGCGTGTGGAAGTCCCTACAAGAGACCTATGTCCAGCAGTGGACGTCTATCGGTTGATAATGATGATGATGAAGTACCTAATATTATAAATTGGAAAGTGTGTCTTTTCAAGGCCTACTGAACAAATCTTGATGACAGAAATAGATAGTAATCCGGGGACGCATATATTATTATGGTTTTTATCATTAAAAATACCTCATCACCAAAAAGTAGCCTATGTCCTTCCCCGGTGTGTAAGCTAACCAAATTTCGTTAAAATCGGTTAAATTATTGGGCCATGAAAAGCTAGTAGACAGACAGACAGATACACGTTCGCATTTATAAAATTAGTATGGAAGTATAAGTACATACCTAAGCTAATTGTTAAACATAAAGACAAATGACACAAGCAGGTAAGAATAGTTAATATTAATTTGATTAAACACACACACATTTATATGACTAAACACTTATCGTCTTGTATAGTCTGATTTTTAATTCCGTGGAATTCTGACGTTTCTTAATGTTAACAGAGGTAAAACAATTCCCACAAAGAAGAAAACTTTAAATATTATACATAGATATTTAAGTACATAAATCAATTGCCATTTGCCGCATGTATGTAAGATCATCACTTGAGAACAAATCAACCGATTTGGCCGATTTTTTGTTGTTTTCGTAAAGGACAAGGTTTTTGTGAAAGAATTTCTTAAAAAATCCTGAATCATAATCTAAGCGTGTACTTTTAGGCACATCAAGATGATTAAAATTAAAAGGAACTAAAAATAAACTTACAAATGTTCAACATATAAGTCAAGATTACATCCTCAAATCAACCGATCCCATTGCTGCCAGTGTCCACTTTCCACTGTTAAAGATTGCACCCTATTTTAGTGCGAAGTTATGTCTTAGGACTTTTTATATTGATAGGGATTTAATGTAATTTGGGGTAAAATCGAATTTCAGGTGGTGGTCATACTGTTTTTCATACAAATAACTCCCCTCACCCCTTATGTACAAAAATGACAACGTCAGAATTTTACCGAATTAAAAATGAGAGTATAGGTATAAACCGTCACTTGTTAATAAAAAAGTTTATTTTAAATTCACTATATAGGTACCTACACACTTTAGGACGATCACACCTGATGGTAAATGATGATGTTGCCTAAGATGGAACGCATTGTTTTAAAGATTCCCGGATTAAAATTGGTGAAAACACTGAAGTAAACACAAAATAACTCTAATAAGTGTAACAAGAATTTAAAAAAAAATCTGCAATAGATACAGTTTCTCAAAAAAGATTAACTATACACTACAAATAGGTATTTCTAATGCCAACCGATCGATTTAGCTGATAGTACCTAAGTAGTAACTGAGAAGATTTTTTCTAAGAGACCACTTTTATACAATCTCTAATGACTTCCGTAAAAGTATGTAATTTTATGAACCTTGTTGTATCTAAGAAAGGTCACTACTCACTAGTCACTAGTAGTGTTTATATCGTTATGTTGCATATCGTTTTTATACGTTCCGTAGTAAACAAGGAACCCTTATAGTTTCGCCATGTCCGTCCGTCTGTCCGTCTGTCCGTCCGTCAGTCCGTCCTCGGTTAATCTCAGAGACTAATTGTTAGAAATCTGTAATTTGGCATGGGTATAAACAGTGGCGTGCACAGGAGTTCAAGCCAGGGTATGCATTTAGGTATGAACTTATTTTACAGCAGGTTATAATGAAAAAATAAGCATTGATTTCTTACACTGAGGGTAAGCAGTGCATTTATGCATCTATGAGCTGCACGCCACTGGGTATAAATATTAGTCACGCCGACAAAGTGGTGAAATAAAATGTTGATAAATATTTTTTTAGGGTAGCTCCCCTACATGTAAAGTGGGGATGATTTTTTTTCTCGTCTACCCCATAGTGTAGGGTATCGTTGAATAGGTCTTTTAAAAATACTGTGGGTATGGAAACATCATTTTTCGATTTCTAGATCCGTTTGTAAAATATGATGTTTTAAAGTGCTAATTTTTATTAGAGTCAAGTGTCCCCCCCCCCCCCCCCCCCCCCCCCCCCCCTCTATCAGCCAAATGGTAGTATATAGGAACGTGAAAAAATTCACAGCAGTAGTATATTATATAATCCATTTTAAAGGAAAACTATCATGGCTAAGTAGGGTTCACCGGTTAAGGAGTTATATCTGTTTTTCGAGGATTGTGACTACGGAACCCTACACTGCGCGTGGTCCGCCACGCACTTGGCCGGTTTTTTTTTTATGATTCTTCTGAAATGATAGGGTTTCCGGTGCAGACATGCAGGTTTCCTCACGATGTTTTCCTTCACCGTTATAAAGCTAGTGATATTTAATTGTTTGAAAAACGCACATAACTCTGAAAAGTTAGTGGTGCGTGCCCGGGATCGAACCTCCGACCGCCCGAAAAGAAGGCGGACGTCCTAACCACTAGGATATTGCAGTGGCAGTGGACAGGCCATATTGTCTGTCGCAGAACCAATGGCCGCTGGTGCAGACGTGTTATATAGAGTGGACACCACGTACCAAAGCGCAGCATGAGCCCCAACCCGCTGGACTGACGACCTTAAGAAGATAGCGGGAAGTGGGTGGATGAAGAGGGCAGAGGGCTGTATGTGGTGGTGCGCTCTCTCTAAGGCCTAGGCAAACAGGCTGATCGATTGATTGTACAAACGCCTGGTAAAAATGTTATACTAAAACTTTATATACAATTTTTTTGATCTTGCTGTTAACTTATTTATTTTATTACTAGCGGCCGCCCCGGCTTCGCACTATTACCATCTTCGTAAGTTTCTCTAACTTTTTGAAAATGAAATATAGCCAATGTTACACAGGAATAATGTAGCTATCTACTGGTGAAAGAATTTTCAAAATCGGTTCAGTAGTTTCAGAGACTACCTCCTACAAACCAACTTACAAATTCATAATATCAGTATAGAGTTAAGGTGTAATTTTTACCCTGTTTGACTCAGTCATCATATTAATATCAATACGATTACTATTATGCTAAACTAACTTACTCTCACGACTTCGTCCGCGTGGACTACACAAATTTCGAACCCCTATTTTATCCCCTTAGGGGTTGAATTTTTAAAAGTCCTTTCTTAGCGGCTGTCTACGTCATAATAACTATCTGCTTGCCAAATTGCCATGATGCCAGCCCGATCCGTCCAGGAGTTTGAGTTGTGCGTCAGTCAGTCACCTTTTCCTTTTATATATATTTAGATGCTCCCGCGATATCTTTTATTTTATGCGTGATAAGCTTACGCTTGATGATCATGCTTAAAAAAATCGATCAAGTGCGACTTGGACTCGCACACGAAGGGTTCCATACCATCGTACAAGAAATAACACTTTAACAATAGCGTCCATTTCGAAATCAGTACGCTTATCAGTACCCTTATCAGTACCCTTATTATATCAGTACCCATAAACGCGAAAGTGTGTTTGTTTGTTGGTTGGCTGGTTTGTCCTTCAATCACGTCGCAACGGTGCACCGGATTGACGTGAAAAGTAAATTGACGTGACGTGTAAAGCTTGTGTAGGAGTAGGTACGACAATAGTGCAACGGGTGAGGTTTGAACCGGCGACCTTTCAGATTTCAGTCCGCTCCTTTAACCGAGTTGAGCTATCGAGGCAATATAATAATTCACCACAATATTCACCACAGTGCACTAGGCAGAGGCATCTCTAGCCCTTGTGGCGCCCGTGTGCAACCAGTACCCTGGCGCCCTCTAGTCTAGTAGGAGCAGGGTCAAAATGGAATACTAACAGTTATATTTTCAAATGGAAATAGGGACAACCCTCCACCTCCCATGGCCCCACCAACCTCTCGGTTATATGGGCCGAATCGCGGGAGGGCGCCCGTTCGGTACTTGCTCTTGGCATTTTCCCGGGGCGCCTTCTTGAGTCCCTACAAATTATTTTGTCTCTTCCTTGTCCCTTATGCTCACTCTCCCCCCTTGGGGGCTAGACGTCACTAATACAGCTGTGATCTCCGCTGCTGCTCCTCCGTGGTGCCGACTTGGCACCTGTACGCTCCGAGCTGCTTCGCCTCTTATGCCAATGGTGCGCGAATTCCCGTAGCCGGTTGTAGTTCCCCGCCGATGAGACGAGGTCCGTGTAGAAGACCGGCCCCGCTTCCCCGCGTACGATCCCATCCAACATCGTCACTCGCAAGTCCTCATAGAGGGGACACTCCCACAGCACATGGTGCCTATCCTCGTCGCCAAAGCCGCACTCGCACGCCGGGCTCTCGCACAACGTCATCCTATGCAGGCGCGCCCGGAAACAGCCGTGTCCGATGAGGATCTGTGAGGTCTCGTAGTCCGGCGCGACCCAGGTGGCCCCGAGCCTGTCACCCCAAATCTCCGCAGACCACCGCTCCTGCCACATCGCAATCACATCCGACCCGATATCCCGCTTGCGTCTGCTCAACTCCTTCTTGGGCACGGACTGGCGCACCTCTTCGATTCTCCCAACACGGATCAATTCCAGGTCGGCCGGCAACACACCCGCGAGCACCGCTAGCGCAGCGGAGCTGGCGGAGCGATACGCTGACGTGAGTAAGATGAGGGAAGACCTCTGCGCCTTGATGAGCCGCCGCCCTCCCCGCCCAGCACGCTGCAGCATACGTTATCGTCGCTACGAATGTTCCAATTTTTTTTGTGTGATGTAACCACAAATTCACGGTTTTCAAATTTTTCCTTTTGAAGTACCCTGTAGGTTTCTTGACAGACCGACAGACAGACAGACAATAAAGTGATTCTATAAGGGTGCCGTTTTTCCTTTTGAGGTACGGAACCCTAAAAAGTTTCCACTTTAAAAATTTGGAATGTAGGTACGTAAAGTTTCTTGAAGTTCATGGGTTACTCGAATTTAATTTAATTCTAATTTGCGAATTAGAATTTCAAATGAGTCCTATATGTTAATCTATCCAAAATATACGTAACTAGCGACCCGCCCCGGCTTTGCACGGCGTGCAATGTAGATACTAATTGTTGTCACTGTGGTTATTTTGTTTCAATTTCAAGTTTCAAATTCAAAACAATATGATAGCATTTTCGATAAAAGCTCTCAGTCAGCTTGATTGAAGTGAAGAATCGACGTGATTGAAGGAGAAACCAAGAAATCAATAAACCAACAAACAAACACACTTTCGCATTTATAATAAGGCGTACTGAGGTACTGATGGACCTAGAGGCATTACGCACTGTCGACTCAGTCGGCCGGGCTATTAGTCGACAGTGCGTAATGGGCCTTACAAGTCAGAAGTCGTGGGTAAATTCTAAAGTTCCCAGCTAAGTCAATTTCATCATTATCATCATCATGAACGGCATTCCGAACCAGTGGTAAATTAAAACTACCTGACTATTCAAAAGCACTTGTAAAAATTTTACTTGAATAAAACATATTCTATTCTATTCTATTTATGATCAAACCATCGCCGGCCTACTACTCAACACAGGTCTTTCCTCAGAATGAGAAGGGTCATAGTCCACCACGCTGCTGGTCATGTGTGGACTGGCAGAAATAGAAATAGAAATGAAATAGAAATAGTTTATTTACATGAATATGGGAAGACAAGGTGTTTACAATACAGATTAAGCCAACATATCCAGTCAGGAAACCCTGACATACCATTTTTTTGACAAAAAAGTAGGTAGTCCATTTTTGATGCGTTTACACACCTTCGAGAACTCTTTATGAATTTCCTAGGTATATTAAGATTATTATTAATCCATGATGAACTTAATGGATTTGAGATTGATGTGATAAATTAATTGCTTAATACGCTCACAACTCCAAGAATTTAGAGTTTGCCACGAGTTTGCACTCAGTGTGCGTGGTAGTAATTTCTTGAAAATGGTTAGTGTATTAGAAAATCCCAAGATTTTAGCGGTAAAGCGTGACGCATGACCCTGTGTGTACGGCAAAATATTATGTAGATACATAATGATCAAGAACACACATTTCCATTCCTATAAAAATAAATTAATAACATTATAAAACAAACAAGGTTTTTACAAAAAAAAATTGTGGTTTAATGTTGCACTTTTCTATAATGAACAGCCTCTAGTGATATCAATTTATAAATTGCTATTAATTATATTTAGTATCTATTGAAGGTGAGAATAGCCAGGGTTACTTCGTACGCGTGGAAATAGGTTTGGTAGGTTTTTTCAAAAACCCGTGGGAACTCTTTGATTTTCCGGGATAAAAAGTAGCCTTTGACACACTCCAGGTCTTTATCTATATGCAAAATCACGTCAATCCGTTACACCGTTGCGACGAGATTGAAGGACAAACCAACTAACAAACAGAGTAGCAGCAGTAAGCAGAGTAGAGAAGAGTATCTGGAGTTTTATAATAATTACTAATATCTTTGCTTTGAAACTTTTTTTTCTTTTAATCAATTTTTAATTACAAATAAACTATTAATAAACTTAAATCTAAAAAAACAACATTAAATTAAAACTAAAATAAATTAAATTAAATCTAAAACTTCATCGAGACCACCGCAGCGAGGCATTGTACCCAAGATGCTGGCTGCTCTTTTCGCAATTTCTTCAAAAAGAGCTCGAGCCCCCGGGCCCCACGGCCCCAAGGTCTCCACACCAAAAGGCACGAATACGAAGCTCCCATCGAGGTTTTCATATTTGCCTGCCCTTTTGAAACTACATAATACTTTTATGACAATTGAACAAACCAAAGACACTAATATTATATTCGTTTGTAAAGCATAATTATTAAAAATTTCAATGAGTACCTACTCAATTTGTTCAAGAAACAAACTTCGTTTGCGTGGAGGGCGCCCCAATTTCCGTTTCCGCCACCTTAACCAAATTCAGGTGAATGGATCTCGAGATACATCAGCTTGACCCTCACAAGTAAGTACCTCTGCTTGAGCGAGAGGGACTGAGGGGGCCATGCAAGTTGCATATCTGTGGCTTGACCCCAATTTTAAGCAAAGCGGAGGGTAATCTCATGGTCAAGTATCAAAATTTCTTATATGTACCTAATAAATAATATGACGCGCAGACCTTGCTATTGAATGGTTTTATTATACCTATCTACTTGTTTGTAACGATGACAGACCACGCACTGCTAGAGTTAGGAATTTCCTTCCGGTATCTGGCTTCTTCCATCGAGAACTGAGGATCTGCTGATTGAACTCAAAACATTTATTCAAAAAATTGGGCACCATTTTACACTTTTTGATTGTCAAATTATTGCGAAATTTGTAAGAATATGATGTAATGGTGGTAATTAATAACGTAAACTTCACACTATAGCTACGAGGGTTCCAAACGAGCCCTAGTCTGTGAAGAAGCCCAAAAAAATCAAGCTATAATTATTAGCTCTTTATGCCTAATTTAATTTAATTTACTTCTTTCTAATTTCAATTAAATTGAAGTTTATTATAATTCATTATTATACCTAACTAGCTTATGCTCGCGACTTCGTCCGCGTGGACTACACAAATTTCAAACCCCTATTTCACCCCCTTTGGGGTTGAATTTTCAAAAATCCTTTCTTAGCGGATGCCTACGTCATAATAGCTATCGGCATGCCAAATTTCAGCCCGATCCGTCCAGTAGTTTGAGCTGTGCGGTGATAGATCAGTCAGTCAGTCAGTCAGTCAGTCACCTTTTTCTTTTATATATTTAACATTATTATACCTAACTAGCTTATGCTCGCGACTTCGTCCGCGTGGACTACACAAATTTCAAACTCCTATTTCACCCCCTTAAGGGTTGAATCTTCAAAAATCCTTTCTTAGCGGATGCCTACGTCATAATAGCTATCGGCATGCCAAATTTCAGCCCGATCCGTCCAGTAGTTTGAGCTGTGCGGTGATAGATCAGTCAGTCAGTCAGTCAGTCAGTCAGTCAGTCAGTCACCTTTTTTATATATTTAGATTAATCAAAATTGCCTACTAAAAAACCTCATAAGTATTATATCAGTATAAGCATGTTTTTTTATGTACCATCTGGTTTTAAATAATAATGTGCCCTAAATCAAAACGTGCCCAATAAGAGACGTTTTTTATTGAAAACCATTTGAAAACAGGTTTATGACGTGGTGATGGGACTATCCTAAATCTAAACGTAATAAAACTGGCGTTTTATAAAGATAAACAAGTTAGTGACACGTTAGGTATATTCATTTTAATGGTATGCGTTTCTGACGCACTCGTTAGATATAAACGTGGTTGCGTAGAAGAGGTAATTTTCTAGGTTTTTACGCGATTTTCTATACGCGGATCTCTACAAAATTAACCAATTATTTTAATAAAGTATCTACCTATTTATAAATTTTATTACTTCGTCGCGATAGGTTTTTTAATCCCGTGGGAACTCTTTGATTTTCCATGTCCTTCCCCGGAATGTAAGTTAACTCATCAAAATTGGTTTAACGGATGGATCGTGTTAAGCTAGCAGACAGACAGACAGACACACTTTCGCATATATGATATTAAACTATGGAGTATGGATTTATGGGTTGTTTACTTACCTACACTTTATTTCGTTAAACTGTGCTTTAAGGAAATTTCTAAATGTTTTTGTTTTTCAAATAAATCTATAATTTTTCTTAATTTCTGATGGTGAATTGATATTGACTACTTACACTAAAAACCTTAAATTATAAACAAATATTTAAAAAACCGACTTCCAAAACCACTACAAAGTAAAAAATAACTATTGTTTCTAGTTTCTATACGTGTAGGTATGTAAATATGGAGTCGGGCGAACATAAAAAAAACTAGAAATCAAAGTGTCCAGCTCGCCGGACTTCATACATACATACCTACACGTGTAGAAACTAGAAACAAAAGTTATTTTTTACTTTGTAGTGGTTTTGGAAGTCGGTTTTTAATTGATTTTTTTACTCTCCTAACTCATAATGGATATTAAGTAAAGAGTATGGAAAGCCTTATTTTATGATGGTGTACAATAAAGCATATTTCATTCATTCATTCATTGAAAGTGCTGTGTTAGCGGACTCCCCAGTAGGCTGAAAAATGGCAGTTTGTTTGCGGAAAGAGACCTTTACTAACTTCTCTCCGTGGATAGTAGGTATAGACTTCGGAATGTGAAAGTTCCTACAAGAGACCTATGTCCAGTTATTGACGTCTATCGGTAGACGATAACATCGATGGTTATCTGGAATAAATTATATAAATTGAGTCTGCATTTTAGCCTTTTTTTTTGGATAAAATAATTCAGAAAGCCCCTCGGATCGCACATACTTGACTGGTTATACTGGTATTTTGTTTGACTTTGTTATTGCAAAACATAAACCGTGAAAGCGTCCTAGCTATCATCTATAAAAAAAAGTCAGACAAGTGCGAGAAAATGTAGGAAAAATACGACTGTAGTACGGAACCCTCGGTGCGCGAGTGTGACTCGCACTTGGCCGGTTTTAACTTATAGGCTGTGCGTTACTGTTCTTACCTTTTCTCTTTCAAAAGGATTGTTAGCGAGAGTTGGGCAAACCTACTTCGATATTATTATCTAAATATTTCTAAATATATAAAAGGAAAGGTTACTGACTGACTGACTGACTGACTGACTGACTGACTGACTGACTGACTGACTGACTGACTGACTGACTGACTGATCTATCAACGCACAGCTCAAACAACTGGATGGATCAGGCTGAAATTTGGCATACAGATAGCTATTATGGCGTAGGCATCTAAGAAAGGATTTTTGAAAATTCAACCCCTAAGGGGGTGAAATAGGGGTTTGAAAGTTGTGTAGTCCACGCGGACGAAGTCGCAGGCATAAGCTAGTTATTATTAAACTTTATGTGATTTACGACAATTTTCTGTAAAAATCGCTAGCGAACCTTAAAAATAAAATAAAATATTTGTACCGTTTTTGTTACACCGTTTTTAGTGGGATGTCAGCTATGTTAAAGTAGGTACCTACTATTAAACAAATATAATCTAAATCTAAATATATAAAATGAAAAGGTAACTGACTTACTGACTGACTGCCTGATCTAGCAACGCACAGCTCAAACTACTGGACGGATCGGGCTGAAATTTGGCATGCAGATAGCTATTATGACGTAAGCATCCGCTAAGAAAGGATTTTTGAAAATTCAACCCCTAAGGGGGTGAAATAGGGGGTTTAAATTTATGTAGTCCACGCGGACGAAGTCGCGAGCATAAGCTAGTATTTATTAAAATGAAAAGGTGACTGACTGACTGATCTATCAACGCACAGCTCAAACTATGGACGGATCGGGTTGAAATTCGGCATTCAGATAGCTATTATGACGTAGGCATCCGCTAAGAAATAATTTTTGAAAATTCAACCCCTAAGGGGGTGAAATAGGGGTTTGAAATTCGTGTAGTCCACGTGGACGAAGTCGCGAGCATAAGCTATTATTATTACATACATGTACCTAAATAAAATTATAATGGGCGTTATAAAGCTATTTATAAATTAATTACGGTTAATGATTACAATGTGCGATTCTAATTTGATAATAATTAATCTATTATTTCTTCTGACAAAGCTCAAATTCGAAGCGAATAAGAACACTATTTTAATAAATCTACGCTAATTGTAATTTATTATTAAACAACTATGATACATAAAAATAAATAAAAATCTGTTTTAGAATGCACAGGTGAAGCCCTTTCATATGATTTTTCATTTGATATAGTTATCTTACTTCAAATATTGAAAATACCAATTATTACTTCATGAACACAATTTTTTGTGTGATATGACCACTCACGGTTTTTACATTTTTCCCCTAATGTCTGCTATAAGACCTACCTACCTACCAAATTTCATGATTCTAGGTCAACGGGAAGTACCTTGTAGATTTCTTGACAGACAGACAGACAACAAAGTGATCCGATAAGGGTTCCGTTTTTCCTTTTGAGGTACGGAATCCTAAAAATTAAGTAATTTTTTATGTAATAAAGGTAATAAATAAATAGTAAATACAACAATAGAATTTATCAGAATTTATTCAGCGCGGGGATGCATAATGGGCACCCTACCTAGGGCTCAAAATATTGATAACAACTTTAATTCTTAGTTTTAGTGATTTTAATTTAATGATATTTCTAAGTATAGTTTTACTTTATTATTATAAATAATAAATTAATATTATCTATGATCTATATATTTATCAGACCTATTTACTAAAAGCATAATAATTGAGCTTTTATAATTAAAATTTATATTACGAAAATCTGTAAAAAAATGTGTTTCCTGTAAAAACAGATATTACCTTGAACTTGTGCATACGTTTAGCTCAAAGACACCTTGTCGCCTGTTTATATAAACTTAACTTAAGCGGTGGTAGTGTGATCGGCCGATCATTATGATTTGAGTGTTGCTTCATAGCGCAGTGCCGGATTTAAATCTCGACTTTTTAATTTCAAGTTCAAGTTTACAAGTGTCAAGTTGGAGTGCTGAAAGAAAGTTCGTATAGACTGTACTTATCAGTTTACGGTAAGATTTTTAATTTGATTTTTTTACTGATGCCCGCGACTTCGTCCGCATGGATTTAGGTTTTTAGAAATCCCGTGGGAACTCTTTGATTTTCCGATATACCTACAGTAAAAGAGCGATTTTTATAAGGTGCCTCTTTGGATGCCTAGTCTAGGTCTAGGAAGTGTTTCATGTAACGATATTTTATATGTACAAATATGCATTAATTAACAGCTTTTATTTTTAGAACAGTTTTTTACCTATATTTTATTAAATTTGTATACCTAACGCGAACTCGCCATCCTCACATAAACTTTAACAGTTTCTAGAGGATGGCGAACTGTTTATTTTAAAATGTATTATTGAAATTTACGTGATCAATTAAATATATATATAAAAAGTAGCCTATGTCACTCTCCGGGTGCTCAACGAGCAAACAAACACTTTCTAATATTAGTAGGTCTGTACATGATTTTTGCGATGTTTCCCGATGGCAAACGACGATGCAATTTGACTTCATGTAGATGGATGCGGGCTAACCGGAAGGGCATAATATGGCATTTTCTACCCCTAATCGTAATCATGGTAAGCCGTCTTTTTAAACTAAAGTTTTGATCTTTACCTTATTTTCTATGCTTCTGTTTTGTAGTGTGTAAAGTGTACTAAGTATGTTTTCGTTATGGCCCCAAATAAAATAACATTTATTATTTACTAGATGATGCCCGCGACTTCGTCCGCGTAGATTTTGGTTTTTTAAAGTCCCGTGGGAACTCTTTGATTTTCCGGGATAAAAAGTGGCATTTGTCCTTCCCCGGGATGCAAGCTATCGCTGTACCCGATTTCGTCAAAATCGGTAGAATGGATGGGCCATGAAAGGCTAGCAGACAGACGGACGGACAGACAGACAAACAGAACAGGGATGATGTAAGTAAGGATTCTAATGATACCCCATACTTACCCCATACATGCATACATACAAAGTGATCTTATAAGGGTTCCGTTTTTCCTTTTGAGGTACAGAACCCTAAAAAAATATTAGAAGCCACTAGCTGACCCACCCCGGCTTCGCTTGGATGAAATTTTAAACCTTTCTTAGTAGGGTTACGTTATAAAACACCTGGATGTAATATCGAGTTTCTAGACCCAGTGGTTGGAACTGTAATACATAGTAATCATAGTATACCGCTCTTCTCAGTAGAACTACTTTCCTACGCACTACATTAGTTTATACATAGACATTATATAAATAGCGTAGTTCATCTAAATTATATGTCGTCGTTTCTAACCTTAACCTGAACTATCGTGTAGGTATTTTTTTTTAAATTCATTATAGGCAAACGCTTGACCACAATCTCACCTGATGGAAAGTGATGATGTGGCCTAAGATGGGACGAGTTTACCTAGAAGATGCCTATTCACTCTTGTTTTAAAGATACCCGGGTTGTAATTGGTAGGAAACACAGATCGTGGAAGAGTATTCCAAACCTTAGCCCATGCGTATGAGAAATGATGACGCAAAACGTTTCGTGCGTGTAGATGGGGTTATTATTATTTATTTATTTGATCTTGAAGGCTATATTGGAATTAGAATATATCTGGGTATCCACGCTGGGTATTTCTTACCTGGCCTGGGGTAACTTTGTTTGGGAATACATAATTTTCTGAGATACGGGCTCTTGCCGAAAGGTATCGTACAAAATCATTAGCAACAGCTATAGCTTACACCCCTGCTATACTCAAAGTCAAATGATTTATTCAAAATCTAAATATATAAAAGGAAAAGATGACTGACTGACTGACTGACTGATCTATCAACGCACAGATCAAACTAATGGACGGATCGGGCTGAAATTTGGCATGCAGATAGCTATTATGACGTAGGCATCCGCTAAGAAAGGATTTTTGAAAATTCAACCCCTAAGGGGGAGAAATAGAGGTTTGTTTGTGTAGTCCATGCGGACGATGTCGCGAGCATAAGCTAGTAGGTAATAAATTACTCTTTTTGATAGTCAGATGTTGGATTTGTAAGATATAGTTGTGATAATTATTACGCAAACTTAAAACTAAAGCTACGAGGGTTCCAAACGCGCCCAGGTCTGCGAAAGAGCCCACAACAAACTCAGCCGGGTATTCTTTGTTATTACCACAATTCTTTGTTACATCACACAAAAAAAAATTAAATTGTGGTCATGCACTAATTAGTATTTTCAATTTTCAAAGTAAGATTACTATATCAAGTGGGGTATCATGTGAAAGGGCTTTCCTTGTGTATTCTAAAACAGATTTTTATTTATTTCTAGGCATAACAGTTTTTGATTAATCGTGCAAAATGTCGAAAAATACGACTGTAGTAGGTACGGAACGCTTGGTGCGCGAGCCTGACTCGCACTTGGCCGGTTGATTCTTTTTTTTTGGTAGGACATACTTGAGAGGTCTATTTTACTCCGGTGAAGATCTGATGAATATCTTCGGAGATGGAGAACAGAACTCCTCAATGGATAAGAGTAAATTGCTCGCGATCAGTGTAATAGCTTAGTAAACAGAAGGTTTTTAACCAGGCATACGATATTTTACTACAATGGGGTAAAATTTCATCAAAATCGGTTGAACGGATGGGCCGTGACAAGCTAGCTGACAGACAGACACACTTTCGCATTTATAATATTAGTATGGACTAGTATGGATTATGTAAGTGGTAGGTATGAAAAATGCGACTTATTGTTATTTTTTTCGCATTGCAATATTGATATGTGAAGTGACCTCGATAACAGTAGGTATTGAGCGATACGATCTACTTAGAAAATTTGATCATAATTATCAGTTTAGGAAATGTTTTTATAAACATTTCCTAAACTGATAATTATGATCAAATTTTATTTATATAAATTCAAATATCAATTTTTATTTTTATAAATACAAAATAAAAGGCTACTTCCATACTAATAGTAGGTACATACGCGACAGGTCGAGATGGCAATCGGGGTGGGCCCGCCCCGTACACGCACACAGCCCCCACGCTTGCCCAGTGCGGGATAGCGCGGGTGACGGGCGGGTATACGGGACGTCCGTCCCCCCGCCTAATACCCCGATTGCCATCTCGGCCTGTCACGTACTAGGTATACTTGGTTAATTTAAAATCAAACTTGAAGGCCCACCTAAGTACCTGCTATTCCTAATACTAGACTATAGTCCGTACAAAATCAGAACTTAATCGCCATTTTAACTGACATGACAGTTAACACATAAAGTTAAAATGGCGAGTGAGATCTCATTTTGTACTCAATATACGTAAGTATATATATATAGTACGACCATCGATGTGTACAACCCATATAGTGCGTAGTAAGTACATATAATTTACCTAAAGGTGGTTGACTGAGTTCAATTTTTCATTGCCATCCTATCATTTTTCACTACCATCCTACCATTTTTCACTACCATCCTACCATTTTCTTTTCTTCGATGTCGAGTTAGCCCTTGACTGCGATCTCACCTGGTGGTGATAAATGATGATGCAGTCTAAGATGGAAACGGGCTAACCTGGATGGAGTACGGGAGGTTATAGCATCTAAACATTATAAAGGAAAATGTAACTGACTGACTGATCTATCAAAGCACAGACACTCTGGCACATGTCAAACTACTGGACGGATCGGGCTGAAAGGCATGTCGATAGCTATTAATTGAAGACATCCGCTAAGAAAGCATTTTTGAAAATTCAACCCCAACAACCATTGAGATAAAAACGCCCAAACTTTCGCATTTATAATATTACTAGACTAGATAGTTTTACCATACAATACATAACTAATGTAACTAGGTATTACCGTAATCTATATTTTATCGTATTGTATAGATAACTAGTTTATGCCCGCAACTTTATCCGCGTAGACTACATAAACTTCAAACATGGCTTTACCCCTTTAGGGATTGAATTTTCAAAAATCCTGTCTTACCTGATGTCTACGTTATAATAGCTATCGGCATCAGTCCGACACGTCCAGTAGTTTGAGCTGTGCGTTGATAGATCAGTCAGACAGCCAGTCAGTTAGTCAATCAATCAGTCAGTCAGACAGACATTTAAAATAAAATAAAATAAACAATTTATTCTGTTACCAATCATTAATTTTTTTTTGTAATTAAACCAATTTATCGATTTAAAATGGCTCAAAATCGATTTGGTTTAACCTTATGAGATTTAATATTTAAAGATTAGACAGCAAATAATTTCGAAAAAGGTTTTTACAAGTTATACCATAATTTAAATTAATGAATACTATGGCAACATTTTTTTTAATTGCAAATAATTACTTTTTGTTTCAAAAAAATTATAGCCTACTAGAGGATGCCCGCGACTTCGTCCGCGTAGATTTTGGGTTTTTAAAAACCTCGTGGGAACTCTTTGATTTTCCGGTATAAAAGTTGCCTTTGTCCTTCCCCGGGACGCAAGCTATCGCTGTTCGTAATTTCGTCAAAATCGGTAGAATGGATGGGCCGTGAAAGGCTAGCAGAGTAGACAGACAGACGGACAGAACAGGGATGATGTAAGGATTCTAATGATACCCCATATATCCAAAGTCCAAACCTGTTGGGGCCATTTAGGAGTTACGGTGGAGTAAAGAAACTTACATACATACATCTCCTCCTCCTTTTTATTTTTGGGCAGTCGTGCATAAACATGATGATCATGTCCAGAAGATTTGAAAAGTTTATAGTTTTCTTTATAATATTAGGTATAGCGAAATGAACGTATGCATAACAATAATAATTAACTAAAGAAATATTAAAAACAGCAAGCAAATACAAAATACATAATATGCAGATTTACATTTTATCAAAATTTTAATGGTTTTCAGGTGGTAATTTTTAGGGTTCTGTACCTCAAAAAAAAAAAGGAACTCTTATAGGATCACTTTGTTGTCCGTCTGTCTGTCAAGAAACCAGACACTTACATGTACACGTACTTCCCGTTAACCTAGAATCATGAAATTTGGCAGGAAGGTAGCTCTTATAGCAGACATGAAAATCTGAAAACCGTGAATTTGTGGTTACATCACAAGAAAAAAATTAAAATGTGTTCATGGAACCAATATTCCTATTTTTCCATTACTTTCAAAGTAAGGTTGCTATATCAAGTGGGGTATCATATTATTATGAAAGAGCTTTACCTATACATTCTAAAACTGATTTTTATTTATTTTTATGCATAATAGTTTTTGATTTATCGTGCAAAATGTCGATAAAATACGATTGTAGTACGGAACCCTCAGTGCGCGAGTCTGACTCGCACTTGGCCGGTTTTTCTTTATCGATCTTTGAAAGAATGTATTATGATAAGGTGACATGAGGTCGACCGTATATTATTATTATGTACCTATGTAATCTTGACTCCAGCAAAACGATAACAAAAATAGTAGGTATTGCACATTTTGCCATTTACACTTGAACTCGATTACATAGGAAAAGTGTCATAAACTACAAACAACATGATGCCCGTGAGTTTATCTACGTGGATTTAGGTTTTGTAGGGTTCCGTACCTCAAAAGGAAAAACGGAACCCTTATAGGATCACTTTGTTGTCCGTCTGTACGTCGCGTCTGTCAAGAAAACAGTAGGGCGATTGTCTATAACCTGCATCAATCATTATTCCAATCTCAATTGTTCTGATTGGCTGGATTTCTGCGATTCTTGTTGCAACAATGCATTGTGGCCAATAGTGAGCGAGCATTAACCAATCAGAGATGATTGCGATCGTGACATTGTAGCTGTCAAACAACCGCGGTAGGGCCACTGCTTCGCGATTGCGGGAGAATGACAGCTACACTGTCACTATCGCAATCACCTCTGATTGGTTAACGCTCGCTCACTATTGGCTACAATGCATTGCTGCAACAAGAATCGCAAAAAATCAGCCAATCATAACAAATGAGATTGTAATAATGATTGATGCAGGTTTTAGGCAATCGCCCTACAGGTACTAAGGTAGAAGACCGGTAAAAAGGTACTTCCCGTTGACCTAGAATCATGAAAATTGGTAGGTAGGTAGGTCTTATAACACAAGTACAGGAATAAATCTGAAAACAGGAAAACAGTGAATTTGTGGTTTCATCACAAAAAAATAATTAAAATGTGTTTATGAACAAATAATAGGCTAGTTGACACTTTTTTTAAGTAGGTCTTAAATGGTTAATATTTGTCCTATTAGATCAAAAAAATTAACACTATATTTTTTGCGCCCTAAAAACCGTAAAACTTTAATTTAAAAATATATTTTTCTTAGACAGGTGAAAACACTGTCGGTCATGTTTGGCCGACAATAAATAAAATTATAGTGTCTGTCTCTAATTTCGAAATAACTACCTCAAATAAAACTCATATGGTTATTGGAACTGTATACCATAACTGAATCGCAAGTTTTTAATTGTTTTGTCTGTCTGTCTGTTTGAACGGGCTACTCTTCGGAACAACTAAACCTATTTTGACGGGACGTTCACAGACAAGTAGAGGACTAACCAAGGAGTACACATAGGCTACTTTTTAAACCGCTTTTTGAAAAAGGAGGAGTTGTGTTTTTGTACCTATGTACACCGAAATATCCAAGATTTCTGAACCGATTTGCGTCCGATTTGCGTATTTTTTTAACTATAGAGAAACTTTGCGACATTGTCCCATAAAAAATTTGGATTCCAACTCCTCAATCCTGATGCCGTACGGGACCTTACCACAAAAATTGATGGGATTTAGGAACTGTCGGTTATAAATTGACATTTGAGGTACCTACCAAGTAAAGACTTTGTCGTTGAACTCGAGGACCCAACTCCTCAACCCTGATGCTGTAAGGAATTGCATTCCTAAATCGTCGTGATACCACGGAATTTTTAAAGAATCATCCGTTCAGAGAGACCTTGCATCCTAGGGAAAGGATTCTACGGATAGGCTACTATTCGTCCTGGAAAATCAGAAGTTCGCACGGGATTAAAAAAAAACCTAAATCCATGCAGTCGATCCACGAAGTCGCGGGGATCAGCAAGTTTATAATATATAAGTATAGGTGACGAAAATTCCAGTAACTCCAAGAATAAGTTAACGTTAGCATAAATGATAATGATTCATTCCTAATGACTTTAAATATATCTTTAATGAGTTATTAGAAGTGCAGGTAACGCAGTTATCTTAATTAATAATCATTTTTGATCAAACTGGTGATTTATGTCAGTTTTACGAAAGACAGTGACTGTATTGGATGTATGATATGAATATTATACTGAAAAGTGCAAGTTAATGTGAATAAAGTGACATTGACTTCAAGAAATGAGACAAGTGTTTGGAAGATATCTAGCAAGCGTCAATTTTAACCGGTAAATTTTAAATACCTATCAAAAATTGCGGACCGGCAGGAATCGAACCCGCGTCTCCTGGGATCGCGCCCGACGCTCTGGCCACTAAGCTACGGCATGCTTGCTGCCAGTGACGAAATTTGTGATATGTAATTGTAGGTAAAAGACTATAAAAATTATAAAAATACTAGTACTAGCACTAAGTAGTACTACTAAGCGAGCTTATGCTAGTACTACACTAAGTAGTACTAGCATAAGCTCGCGACTTCGTCCGCGTGGACTACACAAATTTTAAACCCCTATTTCACCCCCTTAGGGGTTGAATTTTCAAAAATCCTTAGCGGATGCCTACGTCATAATTTATAGCTATGTGCATCCCAAATTTCAGCGCGATCCGTCCAGTAGTTTGAGCTGTGCGTTGATAGATCAGTCAGTCAGTCAATCCTTTTATATATTTAGATTGAAGGTCTGGCACGCGCTGGCTCTTAGTCCATTAACATTATGCCGCACGATCTACGCTTTAGATTGATAAGATATAATATTCTCCAGAACACACAATATACCATAGAAAGAACATGTATTATTATGGTAATTATAACATGCGAGATAGGTATGCTTCATAGGTTCTGTACAAAGGCGGTTTTATCACTAACTAGCGATCTCTTTTAGATAACCCTAAGGTTAGGCTTTATAGTCGAAATTAGAAGATTGAAAGGCATGTAGATAATAACGAAACAATTTGAATAGCTATTCAAGGTAGACGGACTGATCTTATTTTTAAGAAACAAAAAAGTTGGGAAAAATAAAGTAAAACAAAAAGAAAACTCGAATTTAAGCACGAAATGTTTTGCGTCATTCATTTAACGTACGGTCCATTACGGAACAAGGCGAGACTCTCAGAATGAAAACGGCTTAGGCAGAGCTCTATAGAGCGCACTTTGACTTTGCTCAGACTTAACTTTGAGTTAAAACGAGATAGATTTATGTGAGAGATATACTTCTGTCTCGTTTTAACTCTGTGTCAAGTCTAAGCAAAATCAGAGTGCGCTCTATTAGATTTTTCACCCAGACTTTAGGCCATAAGACTAAGCGCGGATTGGCTGACTTCACACACCTTTGAGAATCTTGAGAATAAATATTATGGAGAATTCTTTGGCATGATTCGTCTGACTCTCCTTTGACCGGTTTTTTATATATCTACTTACTTTAATAAAATAATATTATGGTCGTGGTCGAAGATATTGTGACTAATATGAATAAAAATGGAAAGTAAAGTTTGACTTAGTACGGTAAATAGGTTAGTAGGTTTTATAGATAGACTTTTAGAGAGAGAGCCAGCGCGTGCCAGACATCCTTATTTTATAAAAGCGGAAAGTTTCTCTGTGTATTGTCCCCAACACTGGGAGGAACGTTTGTTTGGTTGTTCCTCCCAGTGTAGGGGACCCGCACTCCACCCGCGCTATCCCGCACCGGCTTAGCGCTGGGGCTGTGCGGGTGTGCGGGGCGTCCCCACCCCGATTGCCCTCTCGACCTGTTTACTAATGAATGTACGAATTTTCGATGTTTTTAAATATTGATGCCCCCATTGTCTGTACTGGTAGGTACCTACTTAATCGACGAAATGCGTCAAACGTTGAGATTCCGATTCATGCTCATTAATTTTTAATTAAGTAATTGAGACAGTCGCGACTCGCGAATGAGTGTATTGAACTTAAACGTTTGCATTTATTAAAAAAACCGGTGAAGTGCGAGTCTGACTTGCGCACCGAGGGTTCCGAACTCATCGATATAGAAAGTTACGTACTTATTAAGAACTAAGTAGACTAACGTAATATTAACGTAAGATTCGTACTAAGAATTAGTACCTACTCAAAATTTCTTTGTCCGTATTTTTTCTATTATGCATACAAATAAATAAAAATCTGTTTTAGACAGACAGACAGCCATACAAACAAAGTGATCCTATAACGGTACCTTTTTTCCTTTTGAGGTACGGAACCCTAAAAAACTGGTCAGGTGCGTGTCGGAATACGCATAAAGTAGTAAATAAAAAGTTTGGCGGTCATTCATTCTTAAGCCATAGTTTTTAGGGTTCCGTACCCGAAGGGATATTTTACGCACTAGCCCCGACTTCCGTCATCCGAGTTCTCTCCGTCATCCGTGAGAACATTATGACGTAGTAGATATGTCTAAGATGTCCACTGCATGGATTTGGAACAGAGATTGGATTAGTGCTTAAGCAATATCCGAGTTTTTATTTCCATATTTTCACGGACTCAGATCGGATGAGTGTTTATGTATATAAGAAAAAATTACCATCAGCTCGAAACTTCAGTCTAATGCTGACGTCACTAAAATGGAGGCCACGCTCATTAGCAATTTGCGGGACTTATACCGAAGTGGCCGTTTACCTTTTATTCAATGTACAAACTTTTTACCTTTTACTGTTAAATCCATAGACAAAGAAAGTTAAAACTATTTTTAAAAATTAAGACAGTTTAATTGGTTTGACATCAATGACGGGGTGTAAGCAGTAAGCGATTTCTAATACAAAAGGCTCGCAAATTATTGGAAACTAGTTTTTTGGTCGATAGAGCACTCATTTAGGGAAACTAATCCTATGGTGATTTCAATCAACAGTACCCTGTGCGTAAATAGCCTATTAGACTCTTTACGCACTGCATCCGATCACGAGTCCCAGGAATTTTCATGAGGCGTTTCGCTTTAGATCCGAGTTTCGTTTTCCGTAGCCGAGAATAGCTCAACCGGTATAGGAGTGGACTGAAAACCGAAAGGTCGACGGTTCAAACCCCGCCCGATGCACTATTGTCGTACCTACTCCTAGCACAAGCTTGACGCTTAATTGGAGAGGAAAGGGGAATATTAGTCATTTAAAAAATGGCTAATATTCTTTAAAAAAAAAAAAAAAAAATCTCCAATTCGGACCGAACTAACCACAATATTACTTGTATGAACACTTGCGTACTGCGTCCAATCCAAATCCGAGCCAAGAATCATCCGTCAAAACGAACGCAGTGTATAGAATAGATATACAGTCGACAATCGACATCCCGATTTATCCAAGTTTTCTACATTTCGATTTCCTCTTATTCGGCTTGGATGCAGTGCACCAAAACTTGAAATCGTTGTTAGATTTCGAGCATTGGACCAGTAACAGAACCACTAGTAAAATAGACCTAAAGTGACGGTTTTAAATTTTTTTTAAGGCTATGGGGTTGTTCCCGCATACTGAGTATCGATATAACTATCGACTAAAGAAAACCGTCGCGTCTTCATCAACATCAACCGATAGACGTCCTCATCTGGAGATAGATCTCTTGTAGGGACTTACACATGACACTTTCATACGCCGCGCCGCGCTGCTTGAATCCAATGGCTCCCTGCGACTCCACTTAATGGTGGGGACTTCAAACGCTGCGCTTTCGTACCCTAAGGCTGCCTGTCCACTGGTGCGGAGCGGGGCGGAGATGTCGTTGTCGATAAATAACGTGATAATTTCATTCCGTCATCTGACAAAACTCTGATTGGTCAACAATACACATCTCCGCTCCGCTCCGCACCAGTGGACAGGCAGCCTAACCCTTGCTTTGAACCCTAACGTATAACGGTTCTTCGAACTATGTGCCCCATCCATTGCCACTTCAACTTCGCAACCGGTTGAGCTATATCGGTTCCCCTGGTTCTTCTGTGGATCTTCTCATTTCTGGTTTGATCACAAAGAGAAACTTCGAGCATAGCTCGCTCCATCGCCCACTGAGCGACTCTGAGCTTTCTAAAGAAAATAATATTATATTGAAATATGGATTTTTCATCTTTTCAGGCACACAATGAACGGGGAAGTCGGCCTCCGATTCCTTGATTGGGATCTGACAAAAAGCAAATGTAAGTAAAAACTTTATTATAATTTAAAATTATTTATAAGCTTGACTTTATAAATATTTCTCTTAGACTGTAATTAATGTTTAAAATTAATTTTATGTGATGCATAATTAATTTTAAATTAATTACGCTCTGAGATTAACTAACTTTACAACTTACTTCTAACTTAACTTACTTAAAGTAACTTTTCAAATCAATATTTTCTTTCCATTTTCCAGTGGTAGGAATTTTCTCGGATAATACCTACCATTATTATCTTGAGAAAACTCTTGGATTTCATGCGGAAAATCTTTTATCGCTTTTTGAAATACAAATAAAAAGATTGTTTATTCAAATTCAAAGTATTTGTAAAAAATTTAAAGCTACATAGTATCTCTATATATATATATATATATATATAAAGATGGATCGCTGAATGTATTGCTGATCGCAAATCTTGAGAACAGCTGAACCGATTTCGCTAATTCTTTTTTCATAATATTCCTTGAAGTACGGGGATGGTTCTTACGGAGAAAATTAATAGACTGTTAGGCGGTACGAAGTTCGCCGGGTCAGCTAGTTTTTCATAAATCAAAGCCCCTATAGAGTTCTTGACGTATAATTATCATAGAAAAGGCTCGTAAAGTGTTCTTTTATTACCATTATATTTGTATATTTAAGGTCAAACTATCATTCATAAAAATTAACATTATCTTACCGATATAAACACGCTTCTTTTCAGGGTTCCGTACCCGAAAAGTGTCAATGGAACCCTATTCCTAAGCCTCCGCTGTCCGTCTGACCGTCTGTCTGTCAGCGGGCTGTATCTCGTGAACCGTAGTAACAAGGTAGTAGGGAGAGAATTTTCACAGAATGTGTATTTCTATTGCCGCTATAACAACAAAATATAATAAAAATGACTTTCAAGATGTGCTATGCAGCTATGCTGCAAAGATGTGAAATATGTGACCGTTTCCACCAATACTAAGCTATGTAGCTAAGCGTACTGTAGCTACTCTAATCTGCACATAGCTACACCACTCGCGACGGCCCATAGCACGCATCCTTCCATATAAAAAACATATCTTATAGTCTGATTATTAATTCCGTGGAATTCTGACGTTTCTTAATGTTACCAGAGATAAAACAATTCCCACAAAGAAGAAAACTTTAAATATTGTACATAGGTAAATTTAAGTACATAAATCAATTGCCGCATGTATGTAAAATCATCACTTGAGAACAAATCAACCGATTTGGCCGATTTTTTGTTGTTTTCGTAAAGAACAAGGTTTTTGTGAAAGAATTTCTTAAAAAATCCTGAATCATAATCTAAGCGTGTAGGTACTTTTAGGCACATCAAGATGATTAAAATTAAAAGGAACTAAAAATAAACTTAGAAATGTTCAACATATAGGTAAGTCAAAATTACATCCTCAAATCAACCGATCCCATTGCTGCCAGTTTCCACATTCCATTGTTAAAGATTGCACCCTATTTTAGTGCGAAGTTGTCTTAGGGCTTTTTATATTGATAGGGATTTAATGTAATTTGGGGTAAAATCGAACTTCAGGTGGTGGTCACACTGTTTTTCATACAAATAACTCCCCTGATGTATAAAACTGACAACGTTAGAATTCCACCGACTTAAAAATCAGAGTATAGTTGAATCCGTTTCCACCAGTGCAAAGCTATGTGCACCAATGAATATGATTGGTAGATATCAAACGCATAGCAACGGAAAAGCAGCCTTACTATTAGTAGATAGAGGTCAGAGGCCAGAGCTGAATAGCGACACAAGATGGGAAAAATCATGATTTCACACCTTTATACAAAATCACTGAGTACACAAGCCCGGTGAGGTAGTAATTATACGTTTATGGTTCGATGTTACGAAAACTAACACCTACTTGAAAATTAACACTAAGCTTCAGATACGGCGTAAACCTATAAAAGAGATCACCGTTAGGTATAGTCCGGGACAGATCGAGATGGCTCTGTCTGTACCTACCCGTAAAAAACATTTAAACAAACGATCCCATTGACTTATATATTCTTTAAAATCCCGTGAGAACTCTTTGATTTTTCGATGTAAAAAAAAACGGGCCGAACTGAGAACCTGAGAACCTCCCTTTTGGAAGTCGGTTAAAAAGTAGCCTATGTCACTGTTTAGGTCTTCAACTATACCCATGCAAAAAATCACGTCGATCCGTTTGTTCCGTTGTGACATGATTGAAGGACAAATCAACTAACTTTAGCTTTAGTTTTAAGTTTGCGTAATAATTATCACCACTTCATCTTACAAATCTAACACCCAGACCATCAAAAAGAGTAATTTATTACCTATTTTGAATAAATCATTTGACTTTAACTAATAATTAACCAACAAATAAAATATACACTTTCATATTTTTAATATGCGTAGTGATGATAGTAAACATAATATTTTTAACAAAAAATGTTTCTGTTTGGTATAGACTTACTTAACCCTTATAGACTTTGAAACCATCCAACCGATGTGCCACAAATCGCGTTCATTAGAAAGGCAATAATGCGAATATGGTTTAACCAATAAAAAGATGCATTAGGCAATTTTTTAGCGCAGTAGCACACGCCGGGTATCCACTAGAAATCTATCTATCTGTGTTATAAATAAAACATGAATCGCCGAAATGTATGTACCTACCTGGTGGGAGGCTTCGGTCGTGGCTAGTTACCACCCTACCGGCAAAACCGTGCCTCCAAGAGATTTAGCGTTCCGGTACGATGCCGTGTAGAAACCAAAGTTTTAATCAAAACTGCCGTAGGTACTCCTCCCAGGTTAGCCCGCTTCGGTCTTATAGACTGCATCATCACTTACCACCAGGTGAGTGATTGCAGTCAAGTAACTTGTATGTATCGGAGTAAAAAAAACCTACTTACGCGCATAACTTCCGAAAGTCTGCACCAAATTGGTTAATTCTTTTTTTTTCTATTTGTCAGGACAAGGTTTGCATGGGAAAATCCACGGGAAATGACGCAAAGTCGCGGGCAACAGCTAGTATCAGTACCCTTATTATAAATGCGAAAGTGTGTTTCTTTGTTGGTTTCTTGGTTTATTGGTTTGTCCTTCAATCACGTCGCAACGGCTTGACGTGGTTTTTTGCATGGGTAGGTATAGATAAAGACCTGGAGAGTGACATAGGCTACTTTTTATGCCGGAAAATCAAAGAGTTCCCACGGGATTTTTAAAAACCTAATTCCACGCGTACGAAGTCGCGGGCATCAGCTAGTAATATTATATAACCAATGTTTTTTCCCTACTTAGCCTAAATTAACATTGGAATGTGAACTTACAAAAAAAAGAGTATTTGCATTAACGTCTTTCGCATTAAATGATTAGATTCGTTAACGTGATTGTTTTCTATTTAACCTCTTTACGCTTGACCTCTTTTGGACAAATATTTGTGTGCGTAAGTACCTACAATACAATCGATTCCCACGTATGTGTTTACTTACAGTTACTATGCAATTGTGTCAAGTTTTGTACTTACGGTTTAATCGTTATGCCGTCGCGGCCCACTACTGAGAACAGCCCCCCGATTGTGTCATACAAAATACAAATACAAATACAATACAAAAGAGATTGCCCATTTTCTTAGGAGCTTTGGGCCCCCCCCTAATATAATTGTTATGTCACCATGGTTTTAATTTTATTTTGTAGAC
Organism: Maniola hyperantus; assembly: GCF_902806685.2. Taxonomy (NCBI): domain Eukaryota; kingdom Metazoa; phylum Arthropoda; class Insecta; order Lepidoptera; family Nymphalidae; genus Maniola; species Maniola hyperantus. The sequence goes on along the minus strand of NC_048540.1, from coordinate 15,016,300 downwards.
AAATAATTAACTCTTTTTATTCTGCAAACGATTTCTATTTATTCACCCTGGTTATAAAGAAATCTTATTTTTTATATTGCTGATATTGAGGTTATATTTAATTAATACTTCTTCAAAATAAATGCATGTTTACGATTCTAACTGTAATTGTGGATATTTTCAATAATAGAGTGAAAAAAAGTCGTTATAAAACATAATCGTAAAAAAATAACATATTTAAAAAAAAAAAAAAATTTAAGTTTTGACACGACCGCGCGCGATGCCACAAAAGAGGGCCCGGCCCGTTCACGGGCGATCTCCTTTCTTTATAGCGAATCTGGGTAAACAGTGATGTTACAAAAACAAAAAGGTACAGCCAAATTCTGCCTATTAGCATGCAATATGTTATGATATACCTAACAACGTGTAGGCACATAGTTTTGATAAAATTAGCCAAATTAAATACTTAGTCACAAAAGAATAAGAAACAAGATGGTACTTAATACAAAATAATATGTCAAAAGGTAACAACCATCAATCCACCAAAAAGGAAAAAATGTCATCTTAGATATTCGTCAACACTATAAAAAATATTTTTAATTAGGTAAATATTCGAATAATTTTTTTAAGGCCTTCTATTTTATTTATATTTACAAGTTCTCTTATTTCTAAAATTTGTTTACAATTAAAACGTATTCATTGTTATCGTAATCGATTGATTGGTTGATTCGATGTTTACATTTTTTCACAGCAAAGGGCAGAATTTGTTGACGATTATGATAACGATGAATAAGCTGTTTTTCTTACACAATTGGGGGGCTGGTGTTCTCTTGGGCTTAATAAATAAATAATAAAATAATAATAGTTTATTTCAATTAACTTAGGTAAACAGTAACTCTTAGAGGTTGGAAACTTCTTTACGTAGTTTTTGTTCACAGATGACGAAACCGACTCTCTGCCTCTGATGGTGACACCGGGCCCAGTGCTGATAATTTTAGCTGTATACCTGCTCTATGTACTGAAAATCGGACCATCTTTGATGACCAAAAGGGAACCTTATAAACTGAAGGCCGCATTAGTGCTGTACAATGCGATTCAAGTGGTCGGTTCCGTATATTTAGTTCGACGGGTAAGTTTTATCATTATGTTTATATAGACTGTAATCAGAAATCTAGCAAAAACGAAGTCAGGTGATAGTACCGATGATTACCGATAAGATACCTTTAAAAATTAAACCTTTAAAGATTAAAAAGTTTGTAATGTATTGAAAATAATATATCTGCCTAAGGCTAGTAGAGGTCAATGAACGATGCGTAGATGTGCCACGGGGTCAGTGCCACGTTGCAGGCGGGACATTCAACCCGAGTTTTGCGCTCTATACATTGCGAGTTTGAAAAATACTAAATCACGAAAACTACAAGTGTAAAGAAATTGTTATTAATATTGGATAGTGTTTAGGTAGTAAAATAATAGAGCCAAATTTTTGCTAACGATCGAATAACACCTTGTAACTATTCTATTTTAATAGAACAGCTATGATTGAGATTGAAATTCACTATAGCAACAAATAAAGTTTCTTTTATTTTTTCTTTGGATTTTAATTTAAAAAAAATTAAACTTAAAGTGTTCGTAAATCTGCCTCTATAGCTCAAGAAATGTGTTAGATCTGAACCCTAGATACCTACTACATTTTCCTAATTATTCTATATTCTATAAGTCACATTATTATACTTATTTGTTTTGCAGTATTTTGGACAACTGATGGAACAAGGGATATTTCCAAAGACGTGTCATCTTGCTAATGAAAACGAAAGAAGCGAAGTAAGCCACTTTTAATTATTTATTTTCGACTCACGCTTTATAATTTCGGAAGCTTCTCATAAAACCCGGAATTTAAAAAAATATATAAACATACCTACGTAGGTAATCATTCTCAATAAAAAATAATACATTTTAATGATGAATAAAATTATCAAAGATCTTAAAATATCATAATTTTTGTATGTATTTTTGTTTTGTAAGATGATGGTTATATATTTCTTTTTGTTTTTGTTTTTCCTGTACCAGATAAAAGATAAAAAATAACGTGAAGATTTTTTTCAAGGGTTTTACAGATTTTGACTTGATAAACACAAATAATTACGTTTCATTGTGTTACCTACTTCAGAAATTGTATTTAATTATGATAATCACTAAAATTATAAATGTTATATAATTGTGACGCCGCAACGTAACAACGGATAGGCGTGATTTTTTACATGAGTGACACAGGCTATTCTTACCTCGAAAAATCAAAGTTCCCACGGGATTTTAAAAACCTAAATCCACACGGACGAAATCGTGGGTGTGGTGGTAGTAATCTAAATACCAAAATATCTTCATTTATTTTATAATAGATACAACTAGCTGACCCGCCCCGGCTTCGCTCGGGTGGAATGTAGAAAATCGGCGTGGTACAATTTTTAAAATCGAGAAATACCTAAGTATTTTTAATTCTTAAACGAAAGCCTGAATACCAATTTTCATCGATGTAACTTTAAAAATGATGACTTTCATGCAAACTTCCGTCCCCTATTTACCCCACTCTGGGAGGAGACCCGTGCCCGTGCTCTGTAGTGAGCCGGTGATGGGTTGTGCCCCTTTGTTTCTACGCGGCATCGTACCGGAACGCTAAATCGCTTGGCTGCACGTCTTTGTTGGTAGGGTGGTAACTAGCCACCGCTGAAGCCTCCTACCAGACCAGAAATTTAGAAATTATAAAATTCCAAACCCCTGCCAGGAATCGAACCCAGGACCTCCCATTAATAAGACCAGTGCTTACCACTGCGCCAGGGAGGTCGTCAACCTGTCCCGGACTATACGTTTGTTTGAACGCTAAAAAAGAAAAAAAACCGATCAAGTACGATTCAGACTCGCGCGACAATGGTTGCGTACTCGGATATTTTTTCGACATTTTGCACGATAAATCAAAAAATATTAGGCATAAAAATAACTAAATTTTACTATTAAATTATTAATAGTAAAAATTTTTACTTTAATTTTAAAAAAATTTTGAAGACATTTTTAATTTTTTTGTGATATAACCACAAATTAACGTTTTTCGGATTGTAAACTTAACTTCTGCTATAAGACCTACCTACCTACCAAATTTCATGATTCTAGGTCAACAGGAAATACCCTATAGGTTTTCTTGACAGACACGACAGACGGACAGACAGACAGACAACGAAGTGATTCTATAAACATTCCTTTTTTCCCTTTTGAGGTACGGAACCCTAATAATTAAACAAATACTGAAATACTATATTATACCTAAGCACAAACTGTAAAAAGTTAATTAATATTAAATTATTCAAATCTGTCAGACAGCAAAGTCAGATTATAGATCATTAAATCTCATTTTAATTATGAAACGAGAGTGTGATTTATTTACTTGACGTCATTGATAATAATTAAATAATAAGGTTTTTCTTCGAGGATAAACCACCAAAATGGTTTATATTATATTAATCAGCAAATCTGTATAAAATATTTAATTAATTTTTGCATTAGTCTGTGTATTTGTTTTTATGTAATTTTTAGGGTTCCGTACCTCAAAAGGTAAAACTAGGAATCTAGCAAATTATAATTTTCCATACATTTTGTAAGTCAGAACCTACTCATTACCTGACCTTGAGTCCCATATATCAACAAAATAAAGAGAAATACTCAGTTAGAGATTGCATTTATTAATTTGATCGTCAAACTATAAATATTTACACAAAAATTCACCATTGTGGCTAATTCCTTTGTACACAATCTCTAAACTAAACTAAAATGCCAAATCTAAATCTATTGCTATCCCTTTCATAATGTTGCTTGCGGAAAAGGATAGCACTAGATTTAGACCTGTTAATTTAGTTTAGTTTAGAGATTTAGTACAAGAGAATTGGCCCCAATGACACGTTAAAAAGCAAACAACTATAAATCATATTAAAAATAAACTACTAAAACTAATATAAAGTTATTAACATGACCATTTGGTATTTTAGTATTTTTTCTCCCACTTGCTCGGAAATGGCTTCATCACAAAAAAACATAAGCTGGCCCTATACTGTCCGCACGCCAGCAATTTCTAACAGGACAGTAACAGAAATTGCTTGACAGTTTCTTATAGCTGACGAGGTTTAAACTTATTGAGTACTTTTTTTAATAAGACCGTCACTTTCGAATTGATGTGTTTCAGGCTGTATAGTTTATGACCTTTACATAATATAAGTTTTTTTATTGTTTCCTCACAAATGGGAGAAAAGTATAGGTACAAGTCTCGGTCAAAATAGCAATTAAAGATCTCGTTTTGTTTAAAAGCCCTCGGCTGGCGCCTCTTACTTTTAAAATCACTTACTAAGTCCGCGACTTCGCCTCGTCCGCCCAATATTACTCGGCTGGCAATTGCTTTATTTCCGGCCTAGACTGTAATATACTATTACATCTCTACTCGGACCTATGCAGTAAGCGCGAGGGCTTTAACGGTGAGTTCTCATGTGCTTCACTAATCCACTACTATCGGAGCTCTTATATTTACATAACTTACAACAAAATGGTTTTTCACCAGTGTGAGTTCTCATGTGCCTCACTAATCCACTATTTCGATTACATTTATACTCGCATAACTTACAACAAAATGGTTTTTCACCAGTGTGAGTGCTCATGTGCCTCTCTAAATCAACTTTTTTATTAAACTTATACTTGCATAATTTACAACAAAATGGTCTTTCACCTGTGTGAGTTCTCATGTGGACCACCAAAAGACTATTTTGGGAGCATTTATATTCGCAAAACTTACAGCAGTATGGTTTTTCACCAGTGTGAGTTCTCATATGCACAACTAATGCACCAGTTTGGCTACATTTATATTCGCATAATTTACAACAAAATGGTTTTTCACCCGTATGAATTCTCATGTGCTTAACTAAATCACAATTTTGGTTAGATTTATATGTGCATAAGTTACAACAAAATGGTTTTTCACCAGTGTGAGTTTTCATGTGCCTCACTAAATCATAATTTCGGTTACATTTATAATTGCATAATTTACAACAAAGTGGTTTATCACTAGTATGAGTTCTCACATGCTTAACTAAATCAGAATTTCGTTTACATTTGTATTCGCATAATTTACAACAAAATGGTTTGTCACCAGTGTGTGTTCTCATGTGCACCATTAAATGATTTTTATCTTTGGGTTGGTATTGGCAAGTCTTGCAAGTAAATCTATTTAGTGACACATGACTCCGAATGTGTTCTGCTAAAAGACTTTTTTGTTTAAACACTCTTTGACAAAAGTCACAAGTGTACACAGTGTTTGATGAAGTAACTTTCTCTTCACTAGTGCCTGCATATTCTGTACTATTCTGAAATGTCGCCTTATAACTGATATCTATAGAGACAATGTCCTGTCTCACACAAGAGCTGACAGCTTCTTGTGTTGTCGCCAGTGTGTTGTGTCCGCACCTGTCGTCTATATTAGCTTCTTCAGTTGATGGTACTTTGTTGTCCTATATAAAATAAATAAATTACGATCAAAACTCAAAATAGTTTATTCAAAATAGGTAACAAATTACACTTTTTGATGGTCGGTTGTTGCATTTGTAAAATGATGATATAGTGGTGATAATTTTTACGCGAACTTAAAACTAAAGCTACGAGGGTTCCAAACGCGCCCAGGTCTGAGAAGAGCCCACAACAAACTTAGCCAGGTATGATTTTGAGAGATCCCCTCTAGCTTGTTTAGTTAACAAGCTATGGTAATGCTTTAAAGGAGATGTTTTAAATTGTGCCATACATGTACGCTTCCTTAAAAAATTGAGAAATGTGACAATAATTTGAAAATTACAAATCATTAGTTTAAATGTATAGTTTAGTGTTACAAAAATTATTTTAAATTAAAAATTTCATAGAAGTCGCGGGCATCATCTAGTAGATAATAATCATCATCATCATGATCAACCCATAACCGGCTCACTACAGAGCACGGGTCTCCTCTCAGAGTGCGAAGGGTTTTGGCCATAGTCTACCACGCTGGCCATGTGTTGATTGGTAGACTTCACCCACATTTGAGAACATTATGGAGAACTTTCAGGCATGCAGGGTTCCTCACGATGTTTTCCTTCACCGTTAAAGCAAGTGATATTTAATTAATTAAAACGCACATACCTCCGAAAAGGAGAGGAGGAGGAGAGGAGATAATAATAGTGGGAATCTCACCTGGAGATGCATGCTCATATGTTGCATGTACGCATGTTCATGGACAAAATCCTCCAAACAATATGTACATTGGAAGACACACCTTTCATACTTCAACGGATCCTGAACAAAACTATGGATATTACTGTTATCTTCATTTTTCATTTCCATGTCTTCATCAACCCACATAGACTCTTCATCATCAACCCTTCCTTCAGCTTTTACAAACTCTCTGAGTCCAGTTTCCTCTAACTCTGTCTGTTTGTCTTCCGAGGGGTGTTCTAGTATGTGTAACTCGCAGTGGTCAGGTCCTAGCGTTGTTAACACCAAATTACTCTTTAGTTGGAGTTTTGTGCAGTTTATCATTTCTATATGTTGTCTTGTTATCTGTTGAGACAAGCTAAGTATTCAATATGTACATTACACTAAATAAATGGATAAAATGGATAGTCCTCTGATGGGGAAACTCGTGCAGAGGACTAAATCCTTTTTAGTTATTAAGTACTAACATAGTGATTAAGTATTTTGTTACTAACTCCTTAGTGTTTAAGTATTAACATAGTTATTAAGTATTTATTGTTACTAACACATAATGGATCAATTGTTGTCCGATTTAATAAATAAATTGAAATTGAAATTACAAAGATAAAAAATTGGTCAAGTGTGAATCGGAATCACAACCATCTTACAAGGAGCAACACATTTAATTTTTTAAAATTTTGAAGGGAGCCATTTTAATTTTTTTTGTTATTTGTTGTGGTAGCAACAATAGAAATCCATGTACTGTCAAAATTTTTACTCTCTACTATAATTATGGTTCATGAGATACAGCCCTCTGACAAACAGTCGGGCAATAAAGACTTAATAATAAGTCCCTGTTCTCTCTCCAATCTTCCGTTGGCATGGAACGGTATAAGCAATGCAAGTTTATTTATTTATTTTATTTTATTTCTCAAAGAACCACCCACAGAATTCATCATCATCATCATCATGATCAACCCATCACCGGCTCACTACAGAGCGCGGGTCTCCTCTCAGAGTGAGAAGGGTTTTGGCCATAGTGTACCACGCTGGCCATGTGCGGATTGGTAGACTTTACACACCTTTGAGAACATTATGGAGAACTCTCAGGCATGCAGGTTTCCTCACGATGTTTTCCTTCAAAGCAAATGACATTTAATTAATTAAAACGCACATAGCTCCGAAAAGTTAGAGGTGCGTGCCCGGGATCGAACCACCGACCTCCGATTGGAAAGCGGATGTCCTAGCTACTAGGCCAACACAGCTTTTTACCCACCCACAGAATTACACACTTAAAATTACATAAAATGTTTTTGAGTTTTATAGTGTAACTCAATTTACGGGCAGTCACAACGAACATTGAAAAACCGTCCAATAAAATAACCTAACCTATGTATAAAGTACTTACTAATTCATGTTTTTCAACTAAGTTCATCATCAGTGCACGAGCTCTCAAGCTCTTGTCTCTGAATCTACTAAAGTTCATCAATCTCTGAGCGCATTGTACGCAAAGTGTTTGTTTTAGGTTTCCTTGATCACACAACTGAAACAACATGTCATCATCATCATCATGATCAACCCATCGCCGGCTCACTACAGAGCTCGGGTCTCCTCTCACAGCCAAACTCAGAGTCCCTAATCGTTACTTAAGATTGAGTTAAAATGAGACAGATTTATGTGACAGATACAGCTCTGTCTCGTTTTAACTAAACTTAAGTAACGATTAAGCGACTCTGAGTGCGGCAGTCAGAGTGAGAAGGATTTGGCCATGCTGGCCATGTGCGGATTGGTAGACTTCACACACCATTATGGAGAACTCTCAGGCATGCAGGTTTCCTTACGATGTTTTCCTTCACCATTAAATCAAGTGATATTTACTTAATTAAAACCCACAAGTCCGAAAAGTTAGAGGTGCGTGCCTGGGATCGAACCCCCGACCTCCGATTAGAAGGCGGACGTCTAAATCTAAAAAATTTGAAATAGAAACAACATGTTAAGTATTTAAATTTTAAACAGTTGTTAAATATAATCCTCGTTCATCCCTTGTAAAGATAACATAAATTAACAACTTACAGGATGTCCCGTTAACTTTTCATATGCTTCTTCCAATTTGTGTTTACTAATTAGAAACAGCTTGCTATCAGTGTCTAGGCATATCATGCAAACCTGTAAATATACTACTAGTTACAGGTATGTGAAGATTAAAAAAAACAAAATAAAATCAAAAACTGACTTAAACAACTATAAACTCTGAACTCCTATGTATCATATCATGCTACACTTGGTTAAAATTCTACTGTTAAGTAAACTATAACACACATCACAAGCAGTTTACGCTTATCTGTTGAGGAGTTCCATTGTCTATCTCTGAAGATCTTCACCAAATTATTGAGACCAAACTAATAATATTATGTCCTTTCAAATAAAAAAGAATTAATGAAATACATAATACTGAATTGAGTACCTGTTCCTTTTTAGGGTTCCATACCTCAAAAGGAAAAACGGAACCACTATAGGATCACTTTATTGTCTATCTGTCTGTCTGTCTGTCAAGAAACCTACAGAGTACTTCCTGTTAACCTAGAATCGTGAAATTTGGCAGGTAGGTAGGTCTTATAGCAGACATTCGGGGAAAAATCTGAAAACCGTGAATTTGTGGTTACATCACACAAAAAAAATTAAATTGTGGTCATGAACTAATAATTAGTATTTTAAATTTTCGAAGTAAGATAACTATATCAAGTGGGGTATCATATGAAAGGGCTTTACCTGTGGATTCTAAAACAGATTTTTATTTATTTTTATGCATCATAGTTTTTGAATTATCTTGCAAAATGTCGAAAAACTATGACTGTAGTACGGAACCCTCGTTGCGCGAGCCTGACTCGCACTTGGCCGGTTTTTTTCCTTAGAATTCAGATCTTATATAAGTCTTAGCTCCTTTTCCTTCTACAGTCACCTTTAATTTGGTTTAGTTAATTTTGTTTTACTAACTATACAAAACATGACGTTATGAGTTACCTGCACTGTTGAAGGAATAGCACCAGTAATAATTTGCCTTCCGCCACTTTCTGTTTCATAAATTTCGTCATTTAGAAAATGCTGCGAGCAGACCACAGCACAATCTGGTAAGTGACTGTCTTGTTTGCCGAGGGCTCTGAGCCAGGCAGCACGAAGATGCACTTCACTGGGGAAGCTGGAAATTACTATTTATGTTACTTAAGGAAGCAAAAGCTGTGATAGCCTAGTGGTTAGGACATCCGCCTTCCAATCGGAGGTCGGGGGTTCGATCCCGGGCACGCACCTCTAACTTTTCGGAGTTATGTGTTTTAATTAATTAAATATCACTTGCTTTGACGGTGAAGGAAAACATCGTGAGGAAACCTGCATGCCTGAGAGTTCTCCATAATGTTCTCAAAGGTGTGTGAAGTCTACCAATCCGCACATGGCCAGCGTGGTAGACTATGGCCAAAACCCTTCTCACTCTGAGAGGAGACCCGTGCTCTATAGTGAGCCGGTTATGGGTTGATCATGATGATGATGAAGCAAACAAACCTATACCAGAGTGATTATGTTTTGCACAATAGATCCACCAATCAGATATAAGTATTTCAAGTTTACACTGACCCTTGAACTTTTAACCTAAACGGGAACCACCTATTTTTAGATTTTTAAACACAGATAGATTGCTATGGGTAAACATACTACATTATTATTTATTTAAGAATATTTCAGCTCTTTAAAATGTGGTTTTCGGCTGTCTATTCTGAGTAAGTTTTTGATTGCTCTAAAGCACCTTTGTAGAACCTTGAATACCTTTTTCCCGGTTCACCAAGTTAGCCCAAAATATAGGAATTAATTTAAATACTAGCTGATGTCCGCGACTTCGTTCGCGTGGAATTAGGTTTTTAAAAATCCTACGGGAACTCTTTGATTTCCCGGGATAAAAAGTAGCCTATGTCGCTCTCCAGGTCTTTATCTATACCCATGCAAAAAGTCACGTCAATCCGTTGCACCGTTGCGACGTGATTGAAGGACAAACCATCAAACAAACAGTCACATTTATAATATAAAGGTACTGATGTTGAAACGACGCTCAGGTATGGTGTCATTACAACATACCTGAACGTTGATTTGATGCATTCAAAATACGATATATAGGTACGTATTGTTGGCGTATTTCGCTTATTTTTAATACGCATTATAATACCTCATCCAAAGCTCTAGCTATGCTACAAGCGGCTGCAAGCGGGCTGCGGCCCAATGTTTCAATGACCCCAGCGTGACTAACTGATTACTGCTCAAACCAGCAGTCAGCACAGAATTTAAGCTGACAAACACAATATAAACTAACAAGTGAGATCTTGACGACTTGCGAGTCAACTCAAAATACTCACCCATGAAAACTAACCGCCTTCCCCTCCCCGTGTGATGTGGATACATTATCTGAAGTATTTTTGCAGGACGGCACACAGCACTGCATTTCCAAAACTTCTGTTCTGCTTCTACTAGAATGAATCTTCTGTGGGCTTGTGAGACTACTAGTGTAGTCAGTGCTACAAAACGGTCAAAATGCACCTGTTTCTCTATTTTTAATGTTATATAAAACAAAATAAAATGATTTCCTTTTTCAATCCAGCCACAGGTACCACAGACCAATAACATAGGTACCTATAGGATACTTTTCAAACTTTTCAAATGACAGTCAAAGATAATAATCACTATGACAGTTGTCATTGTTTTTTTCTGTCACTGGTTTTACGGCTCTGGGTTCTAGCCTTTTTGAGCCATTGAGTTAATATTTTTTTATTAGTGATATTATTTAAACTAGAATGATGCCAGCGACTTCACTGAATTTGGATTTTTAAAAATCCCGTGGGAACTTATTGATTTTGCGGGATAAAATTAGTCTGTCACTCTCCAGGCCTCCAGGCCGTTGCTCCGTTGTGATGTGATTGAAGGACAAACCAATAAATCAACAAACAAACACACTTTAATTACCTAGGTACCTATAATAATAACTGGGTAGAGATTCAGTCAAACTACTTTACTACTAGGTACCTATGTGGTATTACCTACTTTTAACTAAGTAACTTTTTACAGGTTAATGACTTCAATAAAATACGTCCTACTAATATTATAATCCAATTCATTGTTTCAGATTCTCTTAAGCATATGGTTATATTTCGCCGCGAAGGTCACTGAACTCCTAGACACAGTTTTCTTCGTGCTTAGAAAGAAGGACAATCAAGTCACATTCCTCCATCTATATCATCACTCTGTCATGATGATTGGCACATGGGCGTTTTTGAAGTACTGGCCTTCAACAACACTTATTTTCATTGGCTTCCTAAACTCCTTGGTGCATGTGTTCATGTATACGTACTATGGCTTAGCGGCTTTGGGACCCAAAGTGGCAAAATATATCTTCTGGAAGAAGTATATGACAAAGTTCCAATTGGTAAGTGATTATATCTTCACTATCTATAAGTACGTACTTAATGATATACCAATGAATGCAAAAGTACTTACCTACTCTCAAGTCATAATATCTTAAAATTCGAATTATAAAATCAAAATGTGTCACATCTTGGCTTACTTTATTCACTACCTACTAAAGATGGGCGTTATTGGCTATTTCTGGCAACGGTTATCCAACAGTTATTTAGTTTCAATACCGATATTGATAACCGTTGCCGAATATCGGTATCAGAGTTGTGTTTCAAGTAATTTAATATGCGCAACGCGCAGCGGTTTTCGTTGTAGTAACTAAGCTAGCTACCGTATCAATACCATCTGTATAGCTAGCGCGCGCATATTCACTAAAATAAAACCAATTTTACTTTCATAAATATCGTGAAGTAATCACAACCTTAAGTTCATAGCAGCAAAGTTTAATTATAATGATCATTGACATAGGTCAAACTATATTGGACGCCTGCACGAATAGTTTGCCACAGTCCAGTTAACCAAAAACATTTCACGAAGATTGATAAACCAAAGAGGACCTTATCTCTATTACTCTAAGGCTAACTGTATTAAGATTGATAGATCAAAGTGTAATGGACAAGTACTTGTACAGTTAAGCCTAGCGTAATAGAGATAAGGTCGGCTTTGGTTTATCAAGTTCTTAGTTACTAAGCCGGTACCCAATAACCGCTCCTTCTCAGCTTTCAGTGAAAGAAAGAAAGAGAAGGCATAATTATTGCGTTTCTAGTTACCAAAAAACCAAACAATGTATTGTCAGTTGCCAGTTGGCAGTGTTGCGTTGTCAGGTGGTTTGTCATAGATGATAGCTGATAACCGTTGCTAGCTACGACAATAACGATACGGTACGCTATAGGCACGGCAGCGGTTTTCAGTTAAGTTAAGCTATAGCGGACACATGTCTACTACCTACTATACTTTAATAAAAAAATAGTAAGTAGGTAGGTAGGTAGTTTATGAAACATGAGTTGCACGTGTTTAAAAAATGAGCCGCAGGCGAGTTTTTTAATAGTATCACAAGAGTGTTTTAATATCTAATTATGTAGAGTTTCCTACACTAGGTACTTTATCTAATCTCATATTATAATATTATCTTGGAGTGACTGAAACTGTCTCTTCTTTAATATAGCAAAGTGTTCTTCACATCGTTCACTTAGATAGTATAATTAATTATAATCAATTAATCACCAACTACGAACTATGCAATAAGACGATTCCTCGTTCTTTTAAAATTAGTAAAAAAATTAATATGGCTATTAGACCCCACCTATGACTTATGTCTTATGAGATGCAATTGCCTAGGCTGCTCTCAACATTTAATCCGCCTCTGGTGTTACGAGTACATAAGTATTACTTCACCATAGAATCCATATTGCACTTTGTAATGTAATCAACTATTAAATAATTACCAACGTAGGTAGTTATTTAGGTGTAGATTATGATTTAGGTTCTCATAGCTAAGTCGTATCTTTCTAACTTAAAACACTCCACGGTCAATAGGTTATCGGTAAACAATAGACCATCATTGTTTAAATTTCAATAGAAAAGTTGACGTATGAGCATTTTGTAATTGGATAATGATTAACTTGATGATTAATGACATTGGGGGATATTATCAGATAAATTAATAGGTACAGAATTTTACAATTTTATGTCATGAAATCTATTTTTCAAATATAATTAAGGTAGTTAGTCGTAATATTGTCGCGTATTGTCTCCAACACCGGGGGAACGATAAGCGACTATAAAGTTTTTGGATCGTCGGGACTTTGGGAGATAACAGATAACATAAGATAACGTAAGTTTTTTAAAGCAAGTACACCTTCATGACCTGTTATCTCCCAAAGCCACCATGATCCAAACTTCATAGTCGCTGATCGCTGTGTGCAATAAAGTATAAATAAATAAATAAATCGAACTTTTAGCTTTTATAAAATAACAAAGATCTGGCCCTCGCGGGCTCTTAGTGCAGATCATTTTTGAATTAACTTGGTATTATCAATTTGATTGCATGTCGCAACATTTTTGAATTAACTTGGTATTATTTATTTGATTGTATCTCGCAACATTTTTGAATTAACTTGGTATTATCAATTTGATTGTACCTATCTCGCAACATTTTTGTATTAACTTGGTATTATCAATTTAATTGTATCTCGCAACATTTTTGTATTAACTTGGTATTATCAATTTGATTGTACCTCGCAACATTTTTGTATTAACTTGGTATTATCAATTTGATTGTTACAGATCCAGTTTGTCTGCATTATCATCCACTACAACATCGCAGTGAGAGTCTCTGACTGCCCGCCATCTAAAGGTGAAGCGGCATTCATAGCTTGCAATACAGTCTTCTTTCTTCTCTTATTTTTAAACTTCTACCGACAGAGTTATACCAAAAGGAAACAACAACTATCAAATGGTATTTGTAAGCCAGCGTACAGTAAAGAGGAATGTGTTAATAGTAAAAAAGAAGAATAACTATAGATAATAAAGAAAAATAGTTAAAGAAGAAAGAAAAGCTAATCGTAGGTCTAAAAATAGATCTGATAATGATCTTCTTTAGCGAAATAGATGGTGATGTTATTATGAGGAATGATTATGAAAAAGATAGAAAGAAAAGGTATTCTAAAGAGCAGAAGTACCTAATAGATAAAAAGTACCGCCAAAGAATTAAGAATCGTATGAAAGAGGCAAAATTAATATAATATACTTATTAATATAATAGATAGAGTAGATAATTGTATAAATATATAAAAGGAAGGTGACTCAATGACTGATCTATCAATGCACTCAAACTAGGATAGATCGGGCTGAAATTTGGTATGCAGAACAGTGGCTCTACCGCGGTTGTTTGACAGCTACAATGTCACGATCGCAATCATCTCTGATTGGTTAATGCTCGCTCACTATTGGCCACAATGCATTGTTGCAACAAGAATCGCACAAATTCAGCCAATCAGAACAATTGAGATTGTAATAATGATTGATGCAGGTTTTAGACAATCGCACTGTGGAAAATCGAGGTCTGTTTCGGATCAAAAATCGATAACTTTTTTATTATAAAAGATTATACTGTGAAATTTTGCACTAATATAGATTAGTATATAAGGCTTTAAATGTAATGTGTTTTTCATATAATTCATTTTTATAAAATATATTAAAAATTAAAATAAAATTCAGAGTACAAAAATTACCTTTATTTTTCTTTTTTAAACTATCAATACAAGTTATAATGTGCACGAAACCTAATTATTTTATTCTTAATTTCAAAATACAAATCAATACTAAAGAAAAATATAAAATATATTGCTCTAATGTTAAAATTATTATTTTTATAACTCTTAAACAAAAACTGAAAGAAATAAATTGAAAATAAATTGACATGAATTTAAAACATTATATTTTTGTCGTAAAACTGCATAGTATAGTATTGCACTATATTTTATTTTGTAAACTTCGGGATCTGAAATTAATTAGCTCACTTTCAAAAACACTTTCAAATAATCTTCACGTTTTACGGTTTTATTATGTTGGTTATGTAGGTACGGATTATAAATAGCATTCTTTCTTTTTTTTGCTGGATTATGACGAGTCTGTATAAGATATGCCCGGTCTTCCACGTTTTCCAGAAGAACTAGAAGGTGTGGAGTCACTTGTAATATCTTTTGATATTGATAAAGTTATTACATATTCTGAGTCTAACCAGTTACTGTTGTTATTCATTAAAACTCATATAAGTAAAAGTCGATCCTTTTTCCATCATTTACTAAAAGCAGGAATAACATGTCTTTAAATAACACTGATGATAAAACATAATACTATTATGCTGTCATCAGACGATATTTTCTTTCGAAATTATTGATCATGCCTCAAAAGTTTTTCTCCTTGAATATAGGAAAGTAATTTTTTTTCGAATACCTACTTGATACATTGAAAAGAATTAACAAAAAACGTAAGTATATCATATTTGTAACAACTAAACGTCTCGTCTGTTTAATTATAATTAATAATTATAAACTGTAAATAAAGAAATACATGTCTCTTTATATATATTATTTGAAAAATTGTAGTGTGCATTTTGATTAAATTTGACACTCGTAAATAAGTTCAAAATATGTTAAAATTACTAATATAAATATTTTTTTATTATAAGATACAAAAAAAGACCGCAAACTATTGATATAAAAAGTCTACATTCTAAGCCGCAATAGAGAAAGGGTTTCCGTTTTCTGACTTTTGTCACATTTTTATCGATAACTTCGAAAAGCGCAAATATGCGCAGCTAATTTTAATAAATGTTTTTTATGATTAACTAAGCTACAAATCAACATCAAATGTAAAGCGTGGGGAAACGTGGGTAACTATTAAAAGTCTCAACGAACCTAAAAAAATCCTTTTTTTGACGTTATTTTATTTTACAATTATTTAAACGTTAACGTTAACATAAAATTATAAAAATATTAGTTGTTTAAAAATGTTCAGATAATGAGCTTTTCAGAAATGTATAATACTTTACATATATTCCTACAAAGTTTAACTTTAAAATCACTTTCAATGTGATGAAGTGAACTGGCTTAACATGGACGTCCGTAAAAATAAAAAAGTTTGTGGCCTTGCAAATAAAAAACTTTATATTATTAGTGCAAAATTTCTACATTATAGTTTAGTTAGACTCTTAAACTAATAAATAAACTAAAAAAAATATGAAATTTGCGACATTGACAAAAACGATTTTTGATATGGCGTTGTACTACCATTTTCCACAGTGAATCGCCCTGCTGTTATTATGACGTAGACATCAGCTAAGGCATGGCATAAGCTAATTTCAAATGAAGTCACTGTAAAATCTGATGGTTATCAAAACAAGAAAAATGTTATTCAACTTTTTTCGCAAATACCTGTTAGTTTTTATAATCCAGAATTACTTTAGTGAATGTAATTATGAAGGTAATTATGAATAATATAATATAAAAAATTAATAACCATAATTAAAATTGAAAAATAATTGCAGGTAGGTATACCTACATATATACCACGAAGCTAGTAAAAAATAGCTAAGGATGCTTAGGTTAGTTGATTTCATTGGTTCTACAAAAACATATTCTTT
Organism: Maniola hyperantus; assembly: GCF_902806685.2. Classification (NCBI taxonomy): domain Eukaryota; kingdom Metazoa; phylum Arthropoda; class Insecta; order Lepidoptera; family Nymphalidae; genus Maniola; species Maniola hyperantus. The sequence goes on along the minus strand of NC_048540.1, from coordinate 14,999,478 downwards.
GTAATTAGATAGTTAGGTACATGAAGCGCTGCGCTACAGCTAAAAAATTTTGGCCACAATCACACTTGACGGAAAGTGATGATGAGGCCTAAGATGGGGCCGCGTTTACATAGATTCTAGCCTCTTGTTTTAAAGATACCCGGATTGTAATTTTATTGGTAGGAAACACATCGGATTGGTAGGATCACGGATTCAGATTGGTAGGATCACGGATTCAATAAATTAAGAAATTATATTTTTGCTGAAAATTGAAGTGTATATTATATTATACATAAGTACCTATTATTATCTATAAATAATAATACTATTGATAAGTTTTGTGATGTAGTTCATAATATTTCTAGAATTTTAGTTATTATAGTTAATAATTTTATTTAATTGTTTAGTAATGTAATTTATTCTACCATAAGTCTTTGTACATAGATTAAGATAAAATAAGTACAAGAGAAACAATTAGATACTTTTAATTTTATAATGGTCTCATTTGTCAATGTTGTTAACCCAAATTCAGTTCGACGTTGTTATGCGAAAAGGTTCTTACTTAGTTTTAGATTTTCAGCTTTAAAGTCTGAAATTATGTTGAATACCTAATTCTAACTCTATGTGGGTTAGATCTTTTTTCGCGTAGCAACGCCCAAAACCTCTCGGAAATTATGAATTTTAAAAAGAAATACTTACTTTCTTTTAAAAAATCATCTTCTATCGCACAGGGTAATCGACCAGTCTACTGATTCGTTAATTCTGTGTCTAACGCTGAATGATAGCCATCAAGCTCATTTTATTATTTGCATTGAAGGTTTTCTACGAAAAATATTTTACTGTCACTCAGCGAAGCAGCAATGTATGACCAACTTATGTCAAATGAGCTCTGTGGCTATCATATTTCAGTGTTAGACGCTACGTTAGCGAATCACCCCACAGTAGGCTCCGACGCGACGTCCTAGTAGACATCATTTTTTTTTTTCTACCATAAAGCACCATTATAAAATGGCAGCTTTATTACTACTACCATCTAGCCTATGGGCTAATAAGTAATATTATTCTAGCTTAAACTTCTACTTATGACACTTATTAGTAGACATCATTATCATCAACATCATGACCCATCGCTAGCTCACAGAGCACGGGTCTCCTCTCAGAGTGAGAAGGGTTTGGCCATAGTCCATCACGCTGGCCATGTGCGGATTGGCAGACTTCACTCACCTTTGAGAATGAGAACATTATGGATAACTCAGGTACGCAGGTTTCCAGATGATGTTTTCCTTCACCGTTAAAGCAAGTGATATTCAATTTCACAAAACACCTCAAACTTCGAGAAGTAATTCTCTCCTTGTAACAGGGTAAAAATGTAATTTTACGTCACTGTAAGAAGTTTTTTTTAAAATAAATACAAGACACTAATTTAGAAAAAACTTCTTCCACTTACCCGGTTGTTAATTTTATTGAATATCATCTAATTAGGTACCTAGGTACTTAGTTCTGTTTGTAAAATGGACAGAAAACGTAATCACTTCATAGAATTACTCATAATATTAACATTACATATTACCTTATGTTTACGAATTCTAGCGATAAATACGTTTGCTCAGAAACAGTAGGTACACATTGAAGACAAAAAAATTATTTAACATTTCTGAAGAAATCAAAATTATTCTACTAAAATTGGTGGCACTCTTAACTTAGCATAAGAATTACTAATAATTACCTTAGGTACTTGGTATTCATAATAACTAACTAGTATAGACATACTAGGTACTTTGATTAGGTAGGTGGCAGTGGCGTGCAGGTCATAGAGGCATAAATGCACTGCTTACCCCAGTTGTAATAGTTCAATGCATATTTTTCATTATGACCTGCCAGTAAACAAGTTCCTACCTAACTAATGCCTACCCTGGCTTCAAACTCTGAGCACGCCACTGGTAGGTGGGTAGATACTTCGATTGTAATTTGTTAATTAAAAATATATCTAACCTCAACTAGTAGATGGAAAAATCTCCAATAGTCAGATCATTTGAGTACCTATTGATTCATTTAATTACCTACACACATCCTACACACGATAATCTTGTGTAATTATGTGAATCAATATCGTATTTCACCGCAAAAACACACAAGTACTTAGGATCATTTAATGTTTTGTTAATAAAAAAATAATTACCTAGTGTTTGAATGCATAAAATGACACAATCAAGAAAAAATCAGACAACTCCATTCAACTCCAACAGCCATTGAATTGTGTGGTTTTGAATCAATTAAAATATAGTGTTTGGATTCTCGCACCTATTAGATAAAATACTTTCTTTCTTTATAGTCGTTTTACTCATTGCTCAGGGTCGTGATCCCTTTCCATTAATCGTATAATGACAGGAGTTGTCTTGGTATAATAATGCGGCTGGTTCTTAGATCCTTCCGCATACGACTCGGCTAAGTATTTACTTTTCGACTCAAAGTTGAAGTCAAAAAGTCAAAGTCAAATTATTAATTCAGAATAGGTAACATGTTACGCTTATTGATGGTCAAAATTGTTAATTTGTAAGATGATATAGTGGTGATAATTAATTACGTACTTAAAATCAAATCTACGAGGGTTCCAAACGCGCCCCAGTCTGAAAAGAAGTAAATTTACAATTATTATTAGATGATGGTGATAATAACCGGGAATGACGGGTGCTCTCTTAGGCACGGAGGAAACGAAAAGGCCAAATTCAGACCTCCACAGTCGGTTACCCATCCAGTTACCGACTTGGGTCAACGTTGCTTAACAATCGCAATCGATTGATATGTGTTGTAACAACTAGGCCACACGTTTCTCAGACAAAATACTAACATAGCCTTAACCATCTGCAAGTTGGAGTAGCAGTGGACAGAACATGCTTGTCGTAGAAGGGATGGCCGCTGGAGCAAAAAGTTAATATAAGTTTAAGTAGAACCGATAGACGTTGGGGTCCCAAGGTGCTGGAATGGCGACCTCGCACCGGAAGACCCCCACTAGGTGGGCGGACGACATCAGACGAGTCGCAGGGAGCCGCTGGATTCAGGCGGCGCAAGACCGTGGCGTAAGGAAATCCATACAAGAGATGTCCAGCAGTGGACGTCTATCGGTTGATGATGATGATGAAGAAGAATTGAAGATTTTCGTGTCTGTCTTGTCATATAGTGTGCGCATTTAGTACATTCCTAAAACCGTGCTGCGTGACTCAATAAATATTTTTTTTGCAGTTAAGCTCTTATTAGCATTGTCAAATATTGGCAGTAGCAATTGTTACATGTTCATGAAATTATATTAGGCACTGACACTTGACTACGTAAATGTTTGGTTAATTTTACTATTTGGTCTGTATGTTGACTCGTCAACTAAGTATCAAGTGCCTTGTAAAAACCCTAAATAACGAGTTAATAGTATTCGCACCTTAGTCACTAGATCCATAGCTGAGTAGGTACCTACTTCGAAGGTCGGAGTTGTTCGTGTGTGTACGTACGTGTTCGCACGAATCAATGGTCTTATTAGTGGAAGGTCCCGGTTTCGATTCCCGGCAGGGGTTTGGAATTTTATAATTTCTAGATTTCTGATCTGGTCTGGTGGGAGGCTTTGGCCGTGGCTATAGTTACCATCACCCTACCGGCTAATCCGTGCCGCCAAGCGATAGATAGATAGAAATATTGCACACAAAAAAAAAATATTACATAACTATTACAGAAACTAAAACTAAACAATAATTGTATGCAAAGGCGGCCTTATTGCTCACAGCAATCTCCCGTTTCACGATTTACCGTTCCGGTACGATGCCGTATAGAAACCAAAGGGGAGAGGGGGGGGGGGTTAATACAAACTACCATACCCCTTCCAGGTTAGCCCATTTTTACTATATTTTGGCTGACGTCAATTCGATGTTAATGAGACATGGTTCCAGCGTAATAGCAATTTGCGGGGCTTTTCTAAGACACTCATCGAGAATGTATCTTCGTGGGAACCTTTTGACACTATTGTTTGAATCGAAGCTATATTGTAGTACCTAATTACTTATTCAATTGCCTTTGACACCCTTTGAGACAACAATGAATGTTTTTTTTTAAATGACTAATATTTCCCTTTCCCCTCCAATTAAGCGTAAAGCTTGTGCTAGGAGAAGGTACGACAATAGTGCAACGGGTGGGATTTGAACCGGCAACCTTTCAGAATTCAGTCCGCTCCTTTAACCGTTGAGCTAATGAGGCAACGCAACTTCTATTCAATTCGGATCCAGTTCATTAACAATAGGTCAAAGTTGTTGATCAATATCGTCAATTTGTCTATCTATCAGTCGGATGATATCTATATCAGTGTTTAACCATTTAACTCGATGATAGCCACCGAGATAATTTGACATTTATTTTTAATCCATTAAGATGGTTTTCGGACGGATGGATGGTCGGTTGGGCAGCGTTCAGGAAGCTTCGAGATGTCTTCTTGACCAAAATTCCTCAGTGCTTGAAGACCAAAGTCTTCGAACAGTGCTGACATATGGATCCGAGACATGGTCGCTAACTATAGGCCTCATAAAGCTCAGAGTTACTCAGCGGGCGATGGAGAGAGCTATGCTTGGAGCTTCTCTACGTGATCAAATCAGAAATGAGGAGATCCGTAGGAGAACTAGAGTAACCGACATAGCTCAACGGATTGCGAAGCTGAAGTGGCAATGGGCAGGGCACATAGTTCGTACAACCGATAGACATTGGGGTCCCAAGGTGCTGGAATGGCGACCTCGCACCGGAAGACGCAGTGTTGGAAGACACCCCATTAGGTAGACGGACGACTATCTCGGAGCTCGGTGGTTATCGTTAAGTGTTGTACACTAAATTAGCGAATCACTCCCGGGCTAACCCATTATCACTACCCAATAATTATAAATGCGAGTATAAGATAAATGGTTAGAGTTGCTATTTATTTCTTGAAATTGCTACTAAACTCTTTAGATTTTGCTTAAGAATTAATTCTAAACCATTGACATTTTATTTGTAAACAGAGGCACGTCAAAATGATAGACAAAATACTACAGACGTAACAGATAATATATAGCAGCTAATCCAAAGGTCTTACATGGTGAAATTGATTTTATTATATTTTAGAAGTAAAGTAATTGTAGATTTAAATAGAGTATAATGTGGAATTTTGAAGTGTATAAATTTAAAACTAAAGTTTAATCTCTATTGTCGACTCTATTGAATTTGAGTTTTATATGGTATCATTATACTTATGGAAAGGGTAGCCAAAGGGCTATAAATGGCTCTGCTTTGACGGTAGAAATCATTAATTTTCCTATTTTTAATAAGAAGCTGTGACATACCTACAGGTACGAATATTGTTGATTTTATATTTCTATTGTTATACTATGTATGTTGTTTTATGTGTTGGTTAATGTGTAATTTGTTATACATCTGGTATTCCTTTGTAATAGTTTATGCTTATACCCTATGTGGGTTGGATATGTTATGGTAATACCTACCATAGTTGTATCTATTTTTCAATAATTGTGAATAGACACCGCCGAGTTTTTTCTTGCCAGTTCTTTCTCTCGGTAGATATGCTTTTTCGAACTGGCGGTAGATTTTTCTTAAAGGAAATAATAAATTATATAATGATAAAGCAATAATTAATGGTAAAGATAAACTTTGATTTGGAGGGACTTTTCCCTGAATAAAACAGTTTATTTCCTTATACAATCTTTTATTTTGTTTTCTACCTTCAACCACGCCCTAGCTTTTTGATAACGAACTAAGGTTTAGGCTCTCAGTAGGTGATTCCTGACTCTATTGTCTCTATACTTCTGAAACTAATCTAGCATCAGAAGTGGGATACGATATGGCTGAATTGTGCCTTTTCTAATGCAGTTTGTACAAGTTTCAGAAATACCGGCCATTTCGGATGGCTTTGTGAAAAGCCATCAAAGATGTTACAACAGGCGTTGTGATGACTGACGTCCACGAGAGGTACCACAATGGACATTGGATACCCTTAATCTGGATACCCTAAATCGGTATGGAAGCTTATTTTGTTCAAAGTGTTGTGAAAGTGAAAAAAAAAAGTGTTTTTGCGAGACTATTTTTTTCAGGCAGGTAGGCCTTAAAAAGTTTTATTGTGTAATCATGGACCTATTAATACTCTGCGTAATGTAGTAACACAAACTAATTGTATTATAGAAAAGATGTGGGTACTAAATAAATAAAATTTTTGCGGGTAATTTTGTATTCAGTATAGATGTTCTGTTTCAATGACTCAGATTAATGTTTGAAGGTGTTTAATCGCATGATGTCCCAGCTAGTAACACAAATCGATATTACGTAAATTAATGTTAAAAATTTGCAGGTAGTTAGTTGGTATGAAATTTTTATTAAATGATCATACGATAAAATGTGGTTAAATGTCAGACTGACCGAGCGGTGAAAAACTAAAGCAAGTTTGTCAGTAAATATTTACTGATGATTAATTTGTGTTCTATTTTAATTTACGTCTGACGTCTAGCCGTATATTCGTAATTTATATGATAGTGATGTTGACATTGAATCATTGAATATTGTTTTACGAGTGATGAGTCATCTTACTTTTTTTTTAGTTATGTTCTTGAGGCATTTCCTATGTAAGTACTTCGAGAACGAAGTACTTTTCAGGTTGGCCGAATAGATGTATATAATTTATTTATGTGTTACATAATGACAGAGAGAAAAGAAGGAAAAAAAAAGAACCAAAAAAAAAAAGAAAAAAAAAATTTTTTTTTTGTTGTAATTTTGTTTCAAATTAAGAACAATACAGAAATACATATTGCATCATTCGTTAAATATTGATGATTCATTGATCAGAAACGCGATTAGCGTGGCCATTTTTGTAAATTTGCTATTGACTTTGCATCGGAGTTCTCACTCGCGAAACGTAGAGATGAAAGATTTGTGATACCTACCTACAATAATTAAGAAATTTTGTTGGAGTTTATTTTTGTAGTTTTTATATAAGGATAGGTTAGGCTGCTGATGTCTTATCCTGTTGCTATGCCGCTAAGTCTAGTAGCTACTGATTGTTTGATGTCATTGTTTTTTTATAAATACCCACCGTTATGTAATGTGATGTAATGGATCTGCCAAACCACACTTGGCCAGCGTGGTGGACTATGGTCAAACCTGAAACCTAAATTTAGAATATTGGAGTTTAGAGATTCTTGACTACCCACTTGTGTTTGATATTTTTTAATTCCGTAGGTTTTTGTTTTGAATAATACTTTTTATTTTCTGACGTTTTTGATGTTTGAAATGTTTTAATTTTTGAACATGGATTTTCTTGTATTTAACTATTTTTGATATTGATTACTTCTTTGACGATCTTTTTAATGTAAATTATTTTTGTGTGATATTTTTTGACATTTTAATTTTTGGTACCTACCTTCATATGTTTTTATTTACTACCTTTTTGGATTTTATATTTTATTTATGAAAAATTGTATAGTGGTAGGTATATGGATCAAAACCAATGGTGTTAAGGGACAATTTTATGATGTTTACGATGTTGCCTTAAAACCAATGGTGTTGAAGGATATTTTGTAGATGATACTTTAAAACGTTGGAACCAACAGTGTTAAAAAGTATTTTTATAATATCGCTTTAATACCAGTGGTGTTAAAAATATTTTTTGATATTGGTTTAAAACCAATGGGGTTAAAGGATATCTTGTTTGGAAACATAATATGTGCTGTGGCGAGAAAAATATATCTTGTATTTTTTAGAGCAAACTGTGTGGTGATTTTGAACATGTTTTATTTTATTTTATGGTGGCCACAGACATGTTGTTTAAAAAAAATGTTTTGATGTTGTTTAACAACTTTATTTACTTAACGAATTGTTTGTTTTTATTTTGTTGCTTCGAGAACGAAGCAATTGTCAGTTTGGCCGTATAAGATAAATGGTTAGAGTTGCTATTTATTTCTTGAAATTGCTACTAAACTCTTTAGATTTTGCTTAAGAATTAATTCTAAACCATTGACATTTTATTTGTAAACAGAGGCACGTCAAAATGATAGACAAAATACTACAGACGTAACAGATAATATATAGCAGCTAATCCAAAGGTCTTACATGGTGAAATTGATTTTATTATATTTTAGAAGTAAAGTAATTGTAGATTTAAATAGAGTATAATGTGGAATTTTGAAGTGTATAAATTTAAAACTAAAGTTTAATCTCTATTGTCGACTCTATTGAATTTGAGTTTTATATGGTATCATTATACTTATGGAAAGGGTAGCCAAAGGGCTATAAATGGCTCTGCTTTGACGGTAGAAATCATTAATTTTCCTATTTTTAATAAGAAGCTGTGACATACCTACAGGTACGAATATTGTTGATTTTATATTTCTATTGTTATACTATGTATGTTGTTTTATGTGTTGGTTAATGTGTAATTTGTTATACATCTGGTATTCCTTTGTAATAGTTTATGCTTATACCCTATGTGGGTTGGATATGTTATGGTAATACCTACCATAGTTGTATCTATTTTTCAATAATTGTGAATAGACACCGCCGAGTTTTTTCTTGCCAGTTCTTTCTCTCGGTAGATATGCTTTTTCGAACTGGCGGTAGATTTTTCTTAAAGGAAATAATAAATTATATAATGATAAAGCAATAATTAATGGTAAAGATAAACTTTGATTTGGAGGGACTTTTCCCTGAATAAAACAGTTTATTTCCTTATACAATCTTTTATTTTGTTTTCTACCTTCAACCACGCCCTAGCTTTTTGATAACGAACTAAGGTTTAGGCTCTCAGTAGGTGATTCCTGACTCTATTGTCTCTATACTTCTGAGGCTAATCTAGCACGAGCGTGTTTGTTTGTTGATTTATTGGTTTGTTGCCTTGCAGATAGCTATTTTGACGTAGACATCCGCTACGAAATGATTTTTGAAAGTTCAACCCCTGAGAGTAAAAATAGGGGCTTGCAATTTGTGTAGTCCATGCAGACGAAGTCGTGGGCATAAGCCAGTCTAAATATATAAAAGGAAAAAGGTGACTGACTGACTGATCTATCAACGCATCACAGCTTAGTCTACAGAACGGATCGAGCTGAAATTTGGCATGCAGATAGCTATTATGATGTAGGCATCCGCTATAAAAGCATTTTTGAAAATTCAACCCCCAAGGGGGTGAAATAGGGTTTGGAATTTGTGTAGTCCACGCGGATGAAGTCGCGAGCATAAGCTAGTAGGTAATCAGTAAAACTGATGCACAATACAAATCGTTTTTACCACGGTCATAAATACCTACCTACCTACTTATTATTATATACTGATATAGTTATCCAAGACTCATCCCATGTACCTACCTAATAATAATAATAAACCAGTCATAATCAACGGCAATTATATATAACGAATATCATTACAGATTTTTTCACAATAAATATTCTTGTGATGTTGATAATGTTGTTATGAGGCTGTTAAATTATTCGTAAGTATGTGATTAAATTAACCATTAGTAAGTAATTTCCTATGAAATATTAAACAACTTCCGTAAATACCAATGAAAAAATCATATACAGTACGCGGCCAAGGGTAATGCATATCGGCCTTAAGGGTGCCTGTCCACTAAAGCGGAGCGGAGCGGAGATGTGTCAAGCAGTACCAATTATATTGTCGGTAAATTTTATTCCGTCATCAGACAAAACTCTGGTTGGTCCACACATCTCCGCTCCGCTCTGCTTCAGTGGACAGGCACCCTAAGAATGACATTTCGGCTTTGTAGAGTCTGTCTCTGTCACTCATACCTACATGACGTTTTGTCGGTCTCAACGACAGAGACAGTGCTCTACAAATCTGCTATCTACTTGTAAAGGTCGATGTATATTACTTTCGGCCGTGTACTGTACTTAGATAAGGTTTTTCTTTCTTCCTAATCTAAGTAGGCACCTTTGCAACTGATAGTGATTGATTTGATTTCACCCATTGAGGAGTTACTCCTCAATCTTCGAAACTATTCTCAGATCAGATCTTCATTATTCATCATCATGATCGACCGGTCGCTGGCTCACTACAGAGCACTATCCTCTCAGAATGAGAAGGGTTTAACCTTAAGTCTTCTACCCTGGCCAAGAAGATTGGCAGACTTCACATGCCTTCCGAACATTGAATTGAAATGAAATGAAATGAAATGAAAATGAAATGAAAATCTTTTTTATTCGTATAAACTTTTACAAGTGCTTACGAATAGTCGGATGCATCTACCACTGGTTCGGAATGCCTTTCCTGCCGAGAAGAACCAGCAAGAAACTCGGCGGTTGCTCTTTTCAAATATTTGATATAGGTACAAAATTATGCCATGTATAAAATAGTATTTGCAGTCTTGTGCGTTGCTGGAACGAGCTGCAGGTCAAATCCACGCTCTTTTATCATTTAGATAATCTTCAATTGTGTAATATGCTTTTTTCAGGAGCATATTTTTAATAGATTTACATAATTCATTATGCAGGTATTCCTTAAAGCAAGTGATAGGCATTTAATTAATGTGACGTTACCACTAAATTCACGGTTTCGGACTTATTCCTTTACTTGTGCTATAAGACCTACCGACTTACCAAATTTCATGATTCTAGGTCAACGGGAAGTTCCCTATAGGTTTTCTTGGCAGACACGACGGACAGACAGACAACAGAGTGATTCCATAAGGGTTTCTTTTTCCCCTTGAGGTACAGAACCCTAAAAAAGAACATGGTGGAGATAGGTACATGTCCACCATGTTCTTTTTTAGGGTTCTGTAGGGTAGCCGTAGGCCAGACTCCATACTAAAATAACATTCAAATCCAATCTACGAGGGTGGATTGATAAGTTTCCGGCCTGACTAAGAAAAACAAGGTTATTTAAAAAAAAAAAAAAAAATTCTCAACATAATCTCCTCCAAGACTGATACATTTCTCATAGCGGTGTTCCAGTCTATTAATGCCATCTCTATAGACTGATTCGTCAAGCTCCTCAAAATAACCATTTACAGCTTCGATTACTTCTTCATTGTCTGCAAATCTCTTACCGCCAAGCCATTTTTTGAGGTTAGGGAACGGAAAATAGTCACTCGGGGCTAGGTCTGGAGAGTAAGGAGGGTGCGGCATCAATTCAAACTTTAGATCGTTGATTTTAGCCGTCGCAACGATTGACGTGTGCGCTGGTGCGTTATCGTGATGAAACAAGATTTTTTTCTTCGCCAGATGAGGTCGTTTAATTTTCACCTCGTGGCTCAAACGTTGCAATAAGTCTGCGTAGTATTGACCAGTGATAGTTTTACCCTTTTCAAGGTAATCAATGTATATTATACCTCTTGCATCCCAAAAAACAGTAGCCATAACCTTGTTCGCCGATAAAATTGTTCTTGCCTTCTTTGGAGTTGGTTCCCCTGGTCCAATCCACTGTTTAGACTGTTCTTTGGTTTCAGGAGTGTAGTGGTGGACCCAAGTTTCGTCAACGGTTACGAATCGACGCAAATGACAAATTTGCGGTAGAAATGTTTTTTCGAATCAATTTTTGGTCGACTGTTAGCAAACGCGGCACCCATCTTGCACAGAGCTTTTCCATATGCAAATGTTGGTGCAAAATATGTTGCACACGTTCATATGACATCTTACAGGTCTCAGCTATCTCACGCACTTTCAATCTGCGGTCTGCCAGCACTATTTGATAAATTTTTTCGATCATATCTGGAGTTGTGACCTCAACGGGGCGTCCTGAGCGAGGCTCATCAGAGGTGCTCACACGACCCTTTTTAAACTCGGAAACCCACTGCTTAACGGTTGAATATGACGGGGAGGATGCCCCCAGTGTTGAGTCCATCTCTTCTTTAATTTCCTTCGGCGTTAACCCCTTCAAATAAAAGTATTTGATGACAGCACGATTTTCCTGCTTTTCCATTTTTACGAAAAACACAGAGGCGTCTTGTTCAGCGTGCTCTCAAACCTACACTAGCAAGGCGATCGGGCTGAAACTATAGCTACAAGCTATCCAAGGATGGTACTATAGAATGTCACCTTAAGGTAGGCCTAGTGGCGCCATCTCTTGGTCAGGCCGGAAACTTATCAATCCACCAGCGTAAAGGGATGAAATCAAACAATTGACGGCAGTATAACACTTTATAATAATAATTTCATACCCAGTTTATGTATTACGATAACAAGTGTAAAAAAAGCGTTTTTCGAAATACGAAACTATTGCAAGAAGTTTTGTATGTTGAGTTTTCCGCAGCGACATAGCTAGCGGAATTTGGGATGAAATGAAATGGGGAAGGGAGCAACACAGACGCGCGTGGAAATTTTCGTCAGCGTCTTTTCCGCACATTTCAATAATATTGTCTCCCAGTAGCTAAATTTCTATTCCCAGGTAAGGTAGGTCAGACTCCATACTGAAATACCCAAAAAAGGATCCAATCGAAAGGGATGAAATCAAACAATTGACGGTAGTATAACACTTTATAATAATAATTACAAACCCAGTTTATGTATTACGATAACAAGTGTAAAAAAGTGTTTTTCGAAATACGAAACTATACAAGAAGTTGAGTAAGTATAGTTGAGCTTGCCGCAGGGACATAGCTAGCGGAATTTGGGATGAAATGGAATGTGGAAGCGAGTGACATAGATAGACGCGCGTGGAAATTTTCTTCAGCGTCTTTTCCGCACATTTCAATAGTATTATGTCTCACAGTAGCTAAATTTCCATTCCCAGGTAAGGTAGGCCAGACTCCATACAAAAATATCCAAAAAAAGGATCCAATCGAAGGGGATGAAATCAAACAATTGACGGTAGTATAACACTTTATAATAATAATTACAAACCCAGTTTATGTATTACGATAACAAGTGTAAAAAAGTGTTTTTCGAAATACGAAACTATACAAGAAGTTGAGTATAGGTAGTTGAGCTTGCCGCAGGGACATAGCTAGCGGAATTTGGGACGAAATGAAATGTGGAAACGTGTGGGAAAAACGACACGGACGCGCTGGAAATTTTCTTCAGCGTCTTTTCAGCACATTTCAATAATATTATGTCTCACATCACAGTAGCTAAATTCCTATTCCGCGTGTGCCATTCCGCTAGGTTTGTCTTTAATCAATAAAAACTTATAATAGGAATATTATTTTACAAAATTGTACAAATTATAGTAGCAGTCCTATCAATACTTATATACCTACTTATCATCAATATATACTTATAATAAAACTGTAACAGGTCAAATTCTGTACATTGAAGATATTTTGAAAATTTTTTTTCGAGGGCACTCTATAATCGATACTGAACCCAAAACTGTAATTTTTTTCATTTTTGTCTGTCTGTCAGTCTGTCTGTCTGGCTGTATCACGGCCGCGCATCACGCTGAAACTACTGAATGGATTCCAATGAAACTTGGTGCGGTTTGAGGTCATACTATGAGGAAGAATATAGGATACTTTTTATCCCGAAATTCAGCATGGTTCCCGTAGGAGAGGGGATGAAAGTTAAAATGTATACTGAGTTGTAATTCATTAACGCGTAGTCCGATTTCATTTATTCTTTTTTTGTTAGAAAGGGGATATTTTAAAGATTGTTCCGTAAATATTTCAAGGTCATCGGTTTTTAACCGACTGTCAAAAAGGAGGTGGTTCTTTTTTCTACATCGTTTTTTTCGAGGTTTCTGGACCGATTTGCAATTTTTTTTTTAAATCAACAAAAAAAGTTTTCGTGGTGGTCACATAAAAAATTCTGGATTCAACTCCTTAATCCTGATGCTGCAGGGTTACTGCCCGCCTGAGTTATCAAGATTCAGGAAGTGTTCATAGTGAATTCGTATTGTAGGTACCAAGCAACGACTTTATTCTCAGACTTCAAGTCCCAACTCCTCAACCCTGATGATGTAGGGTACAGCACTCCTAAACTATAATGTTTCAGTAACTGCGGATGATGCAAAATTAATTTAGGTACCAAGCATAGGCTACATCATTGAACTTCGGCTCCTAACTCCTCAATCCTGATGCTGCAAAGTACTAAGGTCCTAAATCGTGGGGATTTTAGAATTTCTGATAGTGAATTGATATTTTAGGTATCAATCAACGGCTTCACAATGACACTCCCAGTCCGAAATATTCCACCCGAGCGAAGCCGGGGCGGGTCAGCTAGTAGTAAAATATTTACATAAAAGTGACGTGTTTTGTCTTTATCACTGTTTAGAGCTTTTTCATACACTACATACAGCTTGCTCTAACAAGGTATTATTATTATGACGTCAAGTCTACCTTGATTCTTTGTCTGAGGGGAAACAGAACACCTCCTGTCGCACTTAAGGGCTTTGCGGCAGACATAAATACGCACTAATGTCATGTACAGTGCGACAAGAATATAATAGAAGTATCTTGGCGCGTGGCGAAAAGTTGTTTTTTGAAAAAAAAAGTTCTTCAGTGACGCATTTATTGATTCAAAAACTTACCTACACACTAAAATCTACCCAAAGAATTTCTAAGTACTACTTCGTAGACCTTAAACTACTTCTAAAACTATCGTATATACACAAGTTATTTGGGTAGGTAAGTTCATTCATAAAGAAGCCTACAGAAAAATATTTATCTGTAAAAATTGATAAATAATTTTCTTAAGACAATATTATTGGTAAAATGTAACCAAAAAATAACATAGCTTTACCAAACACAGTACGGTCTATGACCGTTGACTATGCTTAATATTAATTAGTAATGGATTAATATATCGTTTGATGGATAAATAGTACGGAACCCTTCGTGCGTGAGCCCGTTTTTTATATTCAAGGTAGATAAGTTTGATGGTAACCAAGTATGACTATTAAAAGGTAGGTATGTTATATTAATGTACTTTACTATTATTTCTACTTCATTATCAATGCGTTGCGAATATGAGAGTTTTACCACATTTATATTGTCAAATTATTAGTAGGTAATTCATGACATTTTAATATCAGAAAAGGCTGTTTTACGACGGAGCAACCATATGTAATGCAGCAGAGCCATGGAATTGGAATATTAGGGTATGACAATCTGCCGATGATTCTAACTACATTTTAAATTATTGTACCATGGTCCATGACATGCCCCAATATCACACTGTGCTGTTCTGGCATAAAACGGCCTTAATATTTTGTGCGACACGTTCGAGTACCTACCTATACGGCACAGTGATGTCACAAAACTTCACGAGTGCAGCAAATTAACCAAACAATGGCGCCGATTCTCTTGTCTTTCTCTAAACTAAATTTAGACTATCTGCATCATTTTCTCTTTAATATTGCTAAAAAGGGACAGAACATGAATTTTACATTTAAAGACTCTAAATTTTAGTGCACGCTACAAATTTAAACAATAGGTTTGCGACTGGCAGCTAAAGTCACGCAGTTTGACAGCTCCAAATTAAATTTGAAACTGTTAACTTTCAATAGATACTCTAAATTTAGTTTAGAGAAGAACAACAGAATCTACGCCAATTCTTAATTATGCAGATGTATCGTCTCTAAAGGATCATTTTTATTGGTTGGTAAAAAGCATGCTGGGAATCCGTAGGCAAAGTTTGACCAAAAAATTCAGCAAAATGGAATGCTTTTTAAGAACCGCCAGCATGCATCCCGATTGCTTTTCCAATGAATATGAACCTTTATTCCTCATACGTTTTAGGTAACTATGCAACATTTATGCTTTTCAACTTATTAGGTGGTTCTCAGATGTACGAACAGCTTAAACTTTTAAATGCTTCTAGCTTTGAATACTTCTATCGTTACCGGCGGAGTGATTATGTAAAACGTTGCAGTAGTGAGAGCAACGCGACAGCAGTAGCAATCCGATAGTTCATTTGCTGTCTCTCTTCTTCTTCTTCTTATTTTACTTTGTGGCTATTGCTGTCTCTCTCTAACCGGACGTTTGGCAATGATCGCGAGATTTACGCCTGTCGCAAGCCTGTCGCGAGATGCGTAATCACCCCGCCGGTGTATCATACATTTTGTTGTGCAGTATCATCAATGGATTTTCATCATCTACTTGAATAGACTGTGTTACTTTATACAAATGTCCTTTTTGGCATGGTATATACTTTTACTAGCTTTTAGTTCAATAATTACCTACCAACGGCAGGTTACAACTATCACTAATATACTTCGAACATTATAATACATGGTCAGTGTTAGTTGTTTACTATATTATATTCCTATATTTACAAAGTATGTACTAAAAATTACGGCCGATATCTGAAATATCAATTAATTTTTAAGGCCACCTAAAATGCCAAGTGATGGTTATTAGTATTGCTAAAAACTCAACCATATTATCATTAAAATTTAATTTTTTTAGTTTTCGGGGTTAGTTTTATTCAATCTTTTTTTCCGTACTTATAAAACCATTTGCTTTGCCGTTTTGTATGCTAACGTTAGCATTTTTATCTTTAATCGAATGTTTTCTCTTAGTCTCAGGTTTTCCGTACGCCTTATAATAGAAGTCATAGAAGAGATAGTAGAAGAAGATCGAGTTGGGAAGAGTGAACACGACGGACCAGCGCGGGTAGCCACACTCGTAGAAGATAAGTTGAGAAGAATGTAGAAAGGTGATGCAGAACTGGAGCTGAAAGAAGAATAACCACTCGTTAGGAACACAAATTGTCAAGCCCAAAGTATCAAAAATTAAAACTGCATAGGTACCTAATAATAATTAATCCACGTATTTAAAATCTGACAGATTTTTAGTTAACATAATTAAGTATTTATCGTTTATCATGATGTTTATCTTAAGCATTAAAATTTAACTGCACGAATAATAAATGTTAAATTGTGAATATTGTGTTTTCAAAGGATAAAATAGTTGAGTCAAATAAATATAAAAGTAATGTAGATAACAAAGCAAACAATGGAAAGAAAGAAGAACATAAATAAGTATTATTAATTATAGGTAATAATCCAAGAGAATAATCGTTGATTTAATTGAAAATAAACACTATTTTTCGGTTTCTTAGTTATACTGTATACATTTAGTAGGATACAATAGACTAATGAAACTTTTCCTTTCATCTAACCATACTCGCCATTAATTTGATTGCTAGGTCCAATTGGTGGTTAAAATTACGACCTGTCATGCAACCAGACCTTAATCTATGATTATGTTAACTCATAGATTACCCCGCTCTTGTTCCTAGCTTTCACTACTAAAGTGACTGATAGTTAACTTTTGAAAGTTAAATGTACAACATGTAACAACTAACAACATTGCGTGACGTGCAAGTCGAATTTTTGATGATGTCGAAATATACTTTTAAGGTAATAAGGCCAATAATAACATGACATGCGCATTGATGTAATTATTAACATGGGTAATCCTCTATTCATCACGATCAACCCATCGCCGGCTCACTACAGAGCACGGGTCTCCTCTCAGAGTCAGAAAGGTTTTGGCCATTGTCTACGAAGCTGGCCAAGTGTGGATTGGCAGACTTCACACACCTTTGAGAACATATGGAGAACTCTCAAACATGCAGGTTTCCTCACGATGTCTTCCTTTTCCGTTAAAACAAGTGATATTTAATTACTTAAAACGCACATAGCTCCGAAAATGTAGAGGTGCGTGCCCAGGATCGAACCCCCGACCTCCGATTAGGAGGCAGATGTTCTTACCTTACTGCTAGCAGTATATTATTAGCTATAATTAACCTTAATTCTTCTTACTCAATTATTAATACTAACCAACATGTTGTAGGTAAGTACATAATATAAAAACTAATATCTACTTTCAAAATATTATCACTAATATTATTATCATTTTCCGCCTCAAAAATAGCAAAGTTTCATCAAAATCTTACCATTTGTAAAGTAGTGATGTATTTTTTCCAGAACAAGAATCTTTGGTACTGAGGCCCCATGGCAGCCAACATGTAATACGTGTACATGATTATATGTACGAAGGAGTTTATCACTCCTATCAATGTACCATGACCTCCGGGGTAGTACTTCGTCGCACCCCATGATATCATGGGCATCACTGTGTGATGGTACAAATGGAGGAACGTTATCTGACGTTCTTTCTTTCTTATCACGAAGAATACTGTGTCGAGCAGTTCGGACATTTTCGCCAAGAAGTATATGTAGACTCCTCGCGCTACCTGAAATTAGAAATGGGTTAGGATTAGAAAAAAATAGAAATAATAATAATGTCCGAAGCCCGAGGCTGGAATCCTGACAAAATTTTGGTCATAGCGGCTATTCTCGGTTGAAACTATTAGCTGCTCACATTATGAGTATCGAGCAATTAGCTGCTCACATTATGAGTATCGAGCAATTAGCTGCTCACATTATGAGTATCGAGCAATTAGCTGCTCACATTATGAGTATCGAGCAATTAGCTGCTCACATTATGAGTATCGAGCAATTAGCTGCTCACATTATGAGTATCGAGCAATTAGCTGCTCACATTATGAGTATCGAGCAATTAGCTGCTCACATTATGAGTATCGAGCAATTAGCTGCTCACATTATGAGTATTGAGCAATTGGCTGCTCACATTATGAGTATCGAGCAATTGGCTGCTCACATTATGAGTATCGAGCAATTGGCTGCTCACATTATGAGTATCGAGCAATTGGCTGCTCACATTATGAGTAATGCGAATCACTTCGACAAATGCATTGAATAAGTACCTAAATGGCGAATATTTGTAAACTATATTCTTAGAATTAAGTTCTCATGTAAGTGACTTTGTCTTTATGAGAATTAAACGTCTTTAAACCTAAACCTAACTAGGCAACTTAACAAAAAATAATTATAGTGCAAAAGTGTTTGCGCGAACAAAATATGTTTGCAGCCAAGCTCTAATCTATAAACTCCCTTACTCTCACAATTAATCCAATGAGACGGCAATTCGACACGAAAGGAAAGAAATCACGAAATAGAGCTACTACTTTTTCCGGGGTGCTACTAATGATTTCTTAACACAAACACGAAACGAATTTTTTGGCTCGACCCGGGGACTCGATCTCGAGTCAACAACAACAAGTATGAAGTAACAATCCACAGCCGAATAAGCTATCTACTAGAACTAGGCCAATGAGTCAGTCCTAAGTTCTGACTCAAAGATTTACCAAAGATATTTTGTCTTGATCACAAAAGTTGGAAACTAATAGGAGAGCAAACCAACACTTTCTTGCAGCTTGCAGCTTGACATACCCTATCCGAGGAAACTGTTTAGCTCTATCATTTGTATGGGTATTTAATAGAGATAGCGCTTTACTAACTTATTCCTCGGAATGAAGTTAGTATACCTAGCGCTCTCTCTGTTTTTGTATGGGAATAGGTAGAGATAACATTATATTATTCCTTCCTCTTCATTCCGCTGATAGGGTAGGTGTCAAACTTTTCAATGATAGCTACTTAAAGAAGAATTAATTACCCTCATAGCTTCAGGTGACTTGGAAAAATCGACTGGTTGACATTTCCAACTGTAAGTCCTCAACCAACCGGCGTCGAGGCCCTGAAAAAAAAACAAAAATCAAAATTAATTTTGAGTTGACTCAGAGGAACGCCATTGTACCTTTTGTACCTTTATACCAGGAACTGAATTATCAGTATTTTTATAGCGTTATCAAAGTAGGTATGGTTATGTTAACGAAAGAGTAAAGATAAAAATAACGATACAAGATTATATGTCCTATGTACTTTATAATTTTTTTTAATTTACATGGCAGCCATTTTGAAATGTTTATTATTTCTTGTTGCAGCAGAAATCAAAATACACATTCTATGAAAATTTCAACTCTCATGAGAATTGAGATACAGCCCGCTGACAGACGGACGGACGGACAGCGGAGGCTTAGTAATAGGGTCCTGTTGGCACCCCTCGGGTAGGGTACAGAACCCTAAAAACGCATGCAAGAAAAATGCCTGGTGCCTGGCGGTTGCTTTTTCCTGCATGTTTAGCAGTGGGAGGGCGGGCGGTACATGTCGCTTGCTGCATGTTGCACCATACAGATTCGACCAGTTTCAGCGGAATATAGCAAACAAAGCTTTTGGTTCCAGGTTCATTGTATAGCATGGATTTGCGCAAAGTAACGCCTGCTTTTATACGACATTTCACAGATATGCAACTAGCGTGGCCCCCTCAGTCCCTCTCGCTCAAGCAGAGATACTTACTTGTGAAATGTTATTCCTTCTATTTTACGTTCGCTTCAGCTATTGTAGCCTAGTATACTGTAACCACCATTGCACAATAACCTCAAAAACAAAAACAATACAACAAATCAATTATTTCTTTAAAATACTTGAGTCAACATAACCTCACTTCACTTTGTTTGTCAAGATCTCATGTAGGTACAAATACATCTTGACAAAAAAAAGTGGCCACGGCGATAAGGACAAAATATAATCACTTTGTCACGTTCTAATAAGATCTTAAATGCATTTAGCTATCTCGCTTTTACAGTAAGAGTCACATTAGGGCTACTTCTACAGGTATTTGTTCTGAGCGACATTTAATACAGGTCAATAGTCCAAGATAAAAAGAGTAATTTTTTGTGTTGTGCCGGAAACACGAATTCTTCGCGTCTCGCCTTCGGTAGCCGTAATGGAATCATCAATCAAAAGTCAACTTTTTGATTGCCTCTAGAGTGTCTAACACTAAATAATGATAAGTTATGTGCCGCAAAGTGCTTAGCTAACCAATCATTTTGAATATAGCGAATTTTATACAAACTTGTTTCAATGGAATTGTTTTTTAATTGCATAAGTAAATAACAGTGAGTTAAAATAGTAGTTATAGTCGACGCATTTTAAACTGAGTCGTCGTGCAATAAACGTCACTAACAGTAGGAATGTGCAAGTTGTAGACCACCAGGGTCTTCTGCATCTGGACGAACTTCTTGTCAGCCATGTACCGCGGACCCCATTTCAACGTAAAGTACAGGTACAAGCCGATTATGGTGAGCCCATAGGGCTCAATGGCTTATGTACAAACCTCGTAAAATAACCAGCAGCTGACGAGAACTTGTATGAAGTTGTAGACCACCAGGGTCTTCTGCATCTGGACGGGCTTCTTGTCGGCCATGTACCGCGGGCCCTATTTTAACGTAAAGTACAGGTACAGACCGATTATAGTGAGCCCCATAGGGCTCAATGGCTTATGCACAAACCTCGTAAAAAACCAGCAGCTGACGAGAACTTGTATGAAGTTGTAGACCACCAGGGTCTTCTGCATCTGGACGGGCTTCTTGTCGGCCATGTACCGCGGGCCCCATTTCAACGTAAAGTACAGGTATAGGCCGATTATGGTGAGCCCCATAGGGCTCAATGACTTATGTACAAACCTCGTAAAATAACCAGCAGCTGACGACAACTTGTATGAAGTTGTAGACCACCAGGGTCTTCTGCATCTGGACGGGCTTCTTGTCGGCCATGTACCGCGGGCCCCATTTCAACGTAAAGTACAGGTACAGGCCGATTATTGTGAGCCCCGGAATGGGGCTTTTGATGAGGAACCAGTCATTGGTCCGGGGATCTGGAATTGAGAAGGTTGTAACTTTAAAAATTTGCTACTACAAACTACAACTACAAAGTCTTGTTAGAATTTTTTCCACTACTGTCTTTTGCCGCATGTCTAGACTCTAGAGGATCTCTGCGACTCGTTTGATATCGCAGACGATATGTACAGATCTAGAATGAGTCTACCAACAGTACCAACATTGTGCTTGAAAGAGCAATCTCCAAATCATAATTTAGAAAAGCGATACCTATAATAATTATTATAATTCTTAAAAAAATTAAACTTTTTAATCTTGACGCGACGAACGTTGAGTTTTTGGTACGTGACGGTACGCGCTTAGATAAAAGTTTTTGCGTTATTTGACGCTAGATCACGATTACATTACGTGACCGATAATATTGACGATGATGCAGTCTTGAATGATAGCTAATAACCAATTCGATAACGTACACCGTTAATATTATATTTTCTGTCATCATCACCTTTGAAGGAAACAGTCCTATCCAATTATTGTTCTTGCAATTCACGAAGGCGAGTTAACTTTACTTGTGGTTACGTCGTATACATGGGCAATGCGTAAGTGTGCGTGCATGTCGGACCAATCAGTTGCGAGCAAGCGCTCGCAAACGCACGCATTTAGTGTACTTTACTTATACTGATACGACTTAAACACAAGCATGAGCCACTCGCCTTCGTGAAATGCAAGACCTATACTTACTTTGAATTATTATATTCTGACAATAAAGATACTATTATCCTGACCAAACATAGGCATGCGACAAAGATAAGACAACGTCACGAGTCAGGCACGGAAGAAATTATTCTAAAAGGTCAGGAATCAGGATTAAGACTTTTCCTGTTTACAATTTATAAATAACTAGCTTATGCCTGCGACTTCGTCCGCGTGGACTACACCAAATTTTAACCTCTATTTTACCCCCTTACGGGTTGAATTT
The DNA here is from genome assembly GCF_902806685.2 of Maniola hyperantus. Classification (NCBI taxonomy): domain Eukaryota; kingdom Metazoa; phylum Arthropoda; class Insecta; order Lepidoptera; family Nymphalidae; genus Maniola; species Maniola hyperantus. Next base: position 14,977,023 of record NC_048540.1, on the reverse strand, counting down.
TCAAAAATCCTTTCTTAGCGGACGCCTACGGCATAATGCATGCCAAATTTCAGCCTGGATTACGGACGGTTCTATTGAAATTCTGTCATTGTCCTTTAATCCCGTTCCGTCGAGTAGTTTGAGTTGTGCGTTGATAGATCAGTCAGTCAGTCAGACACTCACCTTTTCCTTTTATATATTTAGATTACTTTAATAAAACTAAGTAGATATCTACATAATTGTGACACGGAAGACATCGTAACTTTGAAATAATCCATTCAGACATCTTATACACAACCACACACACACACACACACACACACACACACACACACACACACACACACACACACACACACACAAACACACCCTGACACACGCATATACTAATCCAACATAATATTAAGTGATTTTAAACTTTTTTTTTTGTTTTGTAATTATTTCTCAATCTGGAGGTGGGCGTTAACAACTGTAACACAGTTTCTAACTAAAGCAGTTGTTACCGTTCTTTATTTTTAAGGCAACGTAAAGAGAAAAATAAAGATTTTTTCATAATACTTTTTTCTCAATCGGTAGGTAATAAATACTGTTATCTGGCAAAACAAATAACCGGAAACCATGAGACCTTGACCTGAAGTAAAATGTACATATAATAAGTAATAAGTATCACCACTTGACTCCACTGACTGTCAAGTGTCCAAGTTATTTCCGTTAGCTGACTTTACCCGATAGTTAACCATGAGTTAACCAAGGTCAGTTATTAAACCTTAGCGTAAGGAAACCTTGTTAGTGTTATAAGTTTGAAATGCAGAAATCAATACAAATAGTTTCAGACATTAACTGGTCCATTTAATTTTCGAAAAATCAATTTTGCACATGACTTTGGCCATATTATAATATAATTTATAGCCACTTCATGGTTAACACACGGGGATAATGTAGCTATATATCAGCGAAATAATTTTTAGAATCGGCTGATTAGTTCTAAAGATTATAATTTCTAAATTTCTGGTCTGGTCTGGTGGGAGGCTTCGGCCTTGTATTCAGATACAAGTTAGCCCTTTACTCCAATTTGACCTGGTAGTAAGTGATGATGGTGTCTAAGATAGAAGCGGGCTAACCTGGAAGGTGTATGGCAGTTTTAAACTAACCCATGCCCCTTTACCCTGTACCGGAACGCTAAATCGCTTGGCGGCACGGCTTTGCCGGTAGGGTGGTAACTAGCCACCGTGACCACTAAGCACCAGACGTGCTTAGTGTAAACGGGCGATTTTTTTTAAAGAATATTAGCCATGGCCCTTGACTAACATTCCCTTTCCTCTCCAATTAAGCATGAAGCTTGTGCTAGGAGTAGGTACGACAATAGTGCAACGGGTGGGGTTTGAACCGGCGGCCTTTCGAATTTCAGTTCGCACCTTTAAAATCGCTCTTCAGGGAGAGCGATTTTGCGACAAGTGTAACTTTATAATTTTCGTGCTATATGATTATCAAATTCAGCATCCCGGAAAAGTGCACATTCAGTCAACGCTCGTTATACACGCATTATGTAGGTGTGACCCAACGGGGAAAAAATTCCTATTAAGTCACAGTGAACGGGGAAAAATCCTTTAACCGTTGAGCTATTGAGGCTATAAAATTGGGAAATAAAATGATAATTACCAGCTAACTCCACGAACAGACGGTTGTACGTGTTCGCGATAGAGTTGTTGGAGAGCGCCATCTTGCTTCCGCTCGCGTGTTCACTTCCGGCTGTCATGAAAGGCTTTCCCGCATTTTTTTGACGACTATCGTTTTATTTGATACCTGAAAATAATGAAATTATAGAGTTAAATTGAGTTGGTTTTAAATGCAGTTGCGTAAATATCATCGAGAACGAGACTACAGTGAGACAGATGGATTGGGATTTCCGAGCATATACTTAACACTCATTTTGACATATGCGCTTGTAGTGCACGCAAAACAAGTAGGTAGAGGTATTAATTATGTAGTCCAATTTTCACAGAATGTTTGTCCTTCCTTCACATCCTAAATAAGCAACCAATCGACTTGATTTTTGGCATAGAGATAGTTGAAAGAACGGACAGTAAGTAAAATAGGCGACTTTTTATACCGGAAAATCAAAGAGTTCCCACGGGATTTTTAAAACCTCCCACGCGTATAAAGTCGCGGGCATAGCTAGTATCATCATAATTATCATCAACCCTTTCGTCGGCTCACTACAGAGCACTGGTCTTCTCGCAGAATGAAAAGGATTTTGGCCATGATCTTGATCACGCTGACGAAGTGCGGATTGACAGACTTCACACATCTTTGAGAACATTATGGAGATCTCTCAGGCATGCAGGTTTCCTCACGATGGTTTCCTTAACCGTTAAAGCAAGTGACATTTGATTACTTGAAACACAGTAAGTAAGTACTCCGAAAAGAAAGAAAAGAAGAAGAAAGAAAAGTTACCAAATAGGAGGCAGACACTCGATTCAATAGCAAAAAAATTCAGAGGCTCCCACTTTTTTGATGCTACATTCGCCATATTTACTTTGTTCATCAGAAATGTAACCTGTGTAAGTGACCATAATAGCGAATCAAATGTCACCTTATTCGTCGAAATCTGTTCAATAGCTTAGGTGATACATGATACATTACACACATACATAACATAGACTGCTAAAATCATAGACGTAGTCGGGTAAAAAAAGTCACATTTTTGGCAATCACCTTGGTATTGTTTTTTTAGGTTTTTAGGTTACCTACATAAAAATTTGGGGTATGCTCACTTAGGTTTTTGGGTTAGGTACCTACCTACATAAAAATTCGGCGAATGCTTACTTTTATGTCACAAGCACCAGCCCATTATCACTTTCATTAAAATTAATTACTTTATTTATCACAGACACAGAAGCACGTGCGCTCTCACTGAAAGCTTTGACGCAACTGAGTTTTCCCCTTCAGTCAGGCTTTCAGTGCCTTCACCTCCCCTGCAGCCTGCCCTTGGCGCAGTTTTCCACGTGCCACTACACGACACGACATACGACACGACTCGAAACGACGAGCGCCATAAATATTTAGCCTACTCATGCAATGACATCCCACAGCACACCGATATTGCCCGCGACTTTGTCCGCGTCAGTATCAATTTTTAAAAACCCGTGGGAACTTTTCGAATTTTCCGAAAAAGAAGTAGTCCATGTCCTTCCCTTGGATGTAGTCCTTTGGAACCAAACGTCAAAGTTTCTTAAGCGAATGGACCATGAAAAGCTAGCAGACAGACAGACATACTTTTGCATTTATAATATTGGTATGGACTCGCTTATGCTCGCGACTTCGTCCGCGTGGACTACACAAATTTCAAACCCCTATTTCACCCCCTTAGGGATTGAATTTTCAAAAATCCTTTCTTACCGGATGCCTACGTCATAATAGCTATCTGCATGCCAAATTTCAGCCCGATCCGTCCAGTATTTTGAGCTGTACGTTGATAGATCAGTCAGTCAGTCATTCAGTCAGTCAGTCAGTCAGTCAGTCAGTCAGTCACCTTTTCCTTTTATATATTTAGATATATTGATCTCAGTAGTTGCCGTGTTAGAGCATTTTTAGTTTTTACACAGATACTACACGTTTTACTGTCACGTAAAGGAATGCTAAATCGCACGGCACGTGTTTCTGATAGAGTGGTAACTACTCACGACCGAAGTCTCACAGCAGTTGCACCAGGCTGCAGATGTACGGATGATCACGAGACTTTAAAAAAAATAGTAGTTAAGGCTCAATTTCCTCTAACGCAAAAGTGGTTGGACGCTCAAATTCTAGCAACGTTAGTGCAATGTAAAATCTTATCTAGCCCAAAACATACCAAAAACAAAAAAAATATTTAGAAATACCAGAAACAATTTAGAGATTGTTAATTCTCAAAATACCCTCCCGGAAATTGAACCTAAGTTCTCCCACTTTAAAGCCCAAAGCATTTATAACTGCGTCAGGGAAATCGTCGATACTTCGTACATACGACAAATCGTATCGTACGTAGGCCCGTGGACAAACGCCCTTAGGCGCCATTTTGGTTAAGGGAGAGATCGCTAGGGAGGTGCGATGTACAGCATGCTCCATTTAAATACCTACAACTGTTTAGTTGATAGTTTTTATGAATGTTATATTTATGTAACTGAGTTTCGTATATTTTTAAGGTCCTTATCCACCCACTCCCCGCTACCTTCTGAAGGTCGTCAGTCCAACGGGTTGGAGGTCGGATACCATTATATTAATCGAAACCTATCAGTTGATTTCAACTGGAACTGGAATATCAGAAAAGTATGCAGTATTCGGAAAAATCCGGGAACTTCCAACTTAGACTGCATCATCACTTACCACCAGGTGTGATCAAGGGCTAAATGACCCTCAGCAATGAGGAAAACGATGCAGAGAGAAATACAGTGAAATGTTACAGTTATAATAACTATTATCTAGGCCATAATGTTGAAAAAAATTACATCACATAGGTTTTATATCGAGTTACACGCTGTATGTTTGGATAGCCTATCGCATAGACGGTTTCAAAAGAGCGATATATCTTACCTATACCTAAGTAGATACAAAATAATCTAGACATATTTATTTACTGGATTATGCCTGCGATTTTGTCGGCTAGTTCGTCTCGAGATCGACTCGAGTTCCACTCGAGGTTGATTCGAGTTCGACTCGAGTTCGGCTCGAGTTCAACACGAGTTCAGATAAAGATAATAAACACGGGTGTCAGCTTAACAGACAGAGCCCGAAATGCTCATTACTGTTATGTAAAAAAGTGTGATTGCATACTAGATAGATCTGTCAGTACTCAGTCAGTCAGTCAGTCAGTCAGTCACCTTTTCCCTTTTATATATTTAAAGATTAAATTTCTTTAAAAAAAAATTGTATTTATAAGACACGAAGAAAGATGTCTCAATATAGAGTAGGAAGTAAAAAGTAAACAATGTAAGGAAAAGTGTTTAAAATATTGCAAACACTTACTTACCTACACAATAAAGAACAACGAGGTCGTTGCGAAATATTGCCATAAAACTTCTATAAAACATAATATTTACAAACAAACGAAAAAAAACTGCAGATATAAACCAATTAAAATACCTCTCAAAAAGGGTTATCGAGTCAACCGGGGACCTAAGAGCTGGCAGCTACCTTCGTCAAAGAATTAGTTTGGCCATCCAAAACTGCTGCTAGCATCTTGGGTACAACTACAACGCCTCGCTCCGGTGGTCTCAATGAGGTTTTAGATTTAATTTAATTTATTTTAGTTTTAATTTAATGTTGTTTTTTTACTTTTAATTTAGATATTAAAAAAAAATCATTAAAATAATCTAACTCATTTGGAGCGAGCTATGTTGGGTATCACTCTCAGGTATAAAATTCGGAACGAGGAAATTCGGAGAAGAACAAAAGTGACCGACATAGCTCAAAGGATTAGCGGGCTGAAGTGGCAATGGGCAGGTCATGTCTGTCGCAGAACCGACGGCCGATGGGGCAGACGTGTTCTGGAGTGGAGACCGCGTACCGGTAAGCGCAGTGTGGGACGACCTCCAGCTCGCTGGACCGATGACCTGAAGAAGGTGGTGGGGAGCGGGCTGAGGACCGTGTTTGGTGGCGCACTCTTGGAAAGGCCTATGTCCAGCAGTGGACGCAAACAGGCTGATGGATGGATGGATGGATGAACTCATTTGCATTTGCCACCCAAGTCAGAGTGAAGTAACTCTCGGTTTAATCCTGAATCGACGTTATTATGTCAAATACTAGGGGCTATGGCCACTTAAAATAAATAAAAAATAGGGGTACTTTAGGGCTACCTGCGTCAAATGTACTAACATTTGACGCCTGCCCGTGACGTCGCAGCCTCGAGACGTTTTGTTAGATGTTCCCTAACTGTCGTGAACTGTCCCCAAGTTGTTTACATTTGGCAAAGATTTTATAAAACGTCAGATAGACAAAGGTCATACAATTGTTTTTTTTTTAAAGTGAAGACTATTCCGTAGGTCTTGCGTGTGTGATACATGCGCGTAGTGACTGACAGACAAACTGCATAGATATTGGTTCGGGATTTACACAACTTTGGACCCCTAGCGTGCTTCAAAAAATAGCAGCCCGTTATAAGTCCCACAAATTGCTAATGCGCGTGGCCGCCATTTTAGTGACGTCAACACTAGACTGTAGTTTCGAGCTGATAGTATAATTTTATGTAGGCTGACGTCAAAATGACGTCATTTCGAAGTTAATGACACATGGTTCCAGCGCAATAGCAATTTGCAGGACTTATACCAGAGTTGAATTATACTTTGGAATTTAAAAATTATAACATAGTACTAAGTACGAGTATCTACTGAAAAAGTTACTTAAGTACATCAAGTTTTTTCAGTAGGCAACACTTGTTTCCATGTAGTCCCGTTGTCCCCGTGAATAAAATTATTAAAAACTTTTTCTTGGTTTTTATGTTGTTGGTTTGATAAGAAACGCAGTATGTATATTAATTAAAAGTAATATTTATTAAGGTCTACCAAGTAGTTACCCAGTTATTGTAATTATTAGTTTTACAATGTTAACTAATAGGTATTTAGTAATATACTATCAGTTTATAGAAACAGAGGCCGCCAGGGCCAGACCTTCGTTATTTTATAAAAGCTGAAAGTTTCTCTGCGTAAGTCCAACACAGGGACTAGGGAGGAACGATCAGCGACTGGTGGCTTTAATTTAATTTTGAGGGTTCCGTACCTCAAAAGGTAAAACGGAACCCTTATAGGATCACTTTGTTGTCTGTCTGTCTGTCTGTCTGTCCGTCTGTCTGTCAAGAAACCTACAGGGTACTTCCCGTTGACCTAGAATCATGAAATTTGGCAGGTAGGTAGACCTTATAGCTGACATTTGGAGAAAAATCTGAAAACCGTGAATTTAGGGTTACACCACACAAAAAAAAATGGTGGTCATGAACTAATAATTAGTATTTTCAATTTTATAAGTAAGATAACTATATCAAGTGGGGTATCATATGAAAGGTCTTCAACTGTACATTCTAAAACAGATTTTTTTTAATGTATATCATCGTTTTTGAATTATCCTGCAAAATGTCGAAAAAATACTACTGTAGTACGGAACCGTCATTGCGCGAGCCTGACTCGCACTTGGCCGGTTTTTTTTTCTTCGGAATAGTATTACAGTCGGCCGCGAATGATATCGCTAATGATATGATTTCAATCCGTTCGGAAATCCAAAGCTGGATGACGTCCATTCAATTGGCATAAGTTTTTCACATTCACGAAACGATTTAGGAAGACGTCCACTCCATTTGGATATGATTTTGATTGATGGACGTGTCGTCGGTGGCTACCTTTAGAAATCACGTCATGATTGCCAGACACTATCTGCCAAAGCCACCGTGATCCAAGCTTTATAATCGCGGATCGTTCCTCCCTATGCTGGAGACAATACGCAGAGAAACTATCAGCTTTTATAAAATAACGTAGGTCTGGCCCTCCCGGGCTCTTAGTTCCTTAGATTTTAGTCGGATAAATGAGTCTATTAATTATGATTATTATTACCTAAGTCACGATAACATGATAATTGTAAATCAATGATGCTATCGTTAATTATGTACATTCTTATTTTATGGGACTTGTTATGTTACTCGTGTATACTTAAGTCTAGCCAATGCCAATATAAGACTTGTTTTCTTCTTCTTTAGTGTTAAGGCTAGGGACAGATCAAGCGGAACCCCGCGATTAAAAAACGGGCGTGGAATTTTTATGCGTTGTTTTTTGTTGGTTCTTCTCCTTAGACCTTTAGGGCATATCGTGGTGAATGACAGAGAGTAGAGGCGCGGTGTGCCAAGTGATGACTAATGTGTGGTTATAATGGGCAAGAATCATATTGAGCTGTTAGGGAGAGCGTTCATTTCAATCATTTCAGTAGAATGTCATAGTAAAAGCTGAGTTTAAGCCTCAAGTACAGATAGTTCAATCCACTATGACGCGCCCCACTCTTTGTCGCCCCACTCGTTGTGCTGAGACTGTGAGCTCTATCGTAAGTCGTAACGCACCGATCAGCGATGTGGGCACACGCACAAGAAGATAAATTAGGTAGAGATCAATCCCCGCACGAAAAAAAGTGGGGCGTGTCTTCATAGATTGAACTATCTACACATAGAATAAAAGAAGCTACATCTCTTTATAGTTTACGCCACTCTATCAGCATTAGCCATGGAAAGTACATAAGAGACGACGGATGTGAATCCGGCAGACATGTATTTTGTGTGAATTATGTTTACCGATTTTGATGTGTGTGAGAGTGACGGCATGCAACCTATATACAGACTACAGAAACAGCGCGGCATGGGCAAAGCACATCGGTATAATCAGGCCTATATCACGCCCAGCGCCGCGCTGTTACATCGCCCACGACCATCGCTTCTTGTGTGTCCCGCGCCTTACAATTTGAATCGTAATAATTTTATAGGCAAAAACTTTTAAAATGTAAAATAGAACATTTAAATGGCAGAACGTATCAGAATTTTAAAATTTTGATCAAAATTTGTATGGATTCCACGTGTACAAAATAATAAAATACCTCCCTTTCAAACAATCGATGGTAGTGATGATGCAGTTAATATTATTATACCTAGACCCCTAGTTGGTTTCTATGCAGCATTGTAAAGGAAAGCTAAACCGCTTGGTTTACCTAGTACGGACGCCAAAGCACCCCATCAGGTTTTAATATCTATTGTTTCTACCATTTTTATGTGTACTAGTTTTAGGGAGTCTTTGTCTAGTACAACATTTTCTTTGAATAAATAAAATATTATTATTATTAAAAAAAACATGGCTTTGCCCATTGATGTTGGAAGCCCCAGTGATAGCCATAACCTCAAACCTGATTAGACCTGAGTCTTCAAAAATTATAAATGTTACCTGCCGAGAATTTAACCTAGCTGGGAGGTCATCACTGATTTAACACTTTTAAAGGTTAAAAAAAATTATAAGCCTATATTGGGGCTGATTCTCTTGTACACAATCTCTAAACTAAACTAAATTAACAGGTCTAAATCTAGTGCTATCCTTTACCGCAAGCAACATTATGACAGGGATAGCAATAGATTTAGACGCGTAATTTTAGTTTAGTTTAGAGATTGTGTACAGGAGAATCGGCCCCATTGTAATATTAAGTAAGAATATAATATTACGAATAGTGTAAACTGTTAGTAATATAATTATGGTTATTATGATGAATATCATAAAATAATTATGATAATAAACATACCTAATTGTATAAGCGATTATGAGATCGTCGGCCTAAACTATTCATTTCTAAATCATTAAAGCACTTTTGTTTCATAATAGAGCAGCATATCTACCTACACATATTATCATCTTCTCTATTATATATATATATATATATATATATATATATATATATATATATATATATATATATAAACTAGCAGTTCCGCGACTTCGTCCGCGTAAAATTTTTGGTTTCTCATGAGATCTGAAATTTTCCCGCTGCAAAAGGCCTCACTTACCTACTCACTCATAAGGCACGGAAGCCAGAATACCTAAATGCCAATTTTCATGTCTCTAACTTCAAAAACATAGGATTTTCATATAACTAATTCAACCCCTTATCTGATACCTACCCTATCCCCTAGAAAGAACCTACGTTTCAAATTTCAAGTAAAAATAACAATAGTTAAAACTTTTCTATAAAAATATTTCCCCCCTGTTTTACCACCCTTGACTTTCTCAAATTGAATTAAGTATTCAGATTTTTATTACTTAAAGCTAATAACCTAAATGTCGATTTTCGCGTCTCTAACTTCAAAAACATAGGACTTTCATACAACCTTCGACCCCCCTTTCACACCCTTAGGGGGGGATTTTTTAAGGGGGATTTAGGGGGATCGCTTTGTTGTCTGTCTGTCCGTCTATCTGTCGGTCTGTCAAGAAACCTACAGGGTACTTCCCGTTGACCTAGAATCATGTTTGGCAGGTAGGTAGGTCTTATAACAGACATTCGGGGAAAAATCTGAAAACCGTGAATTTGTGGTTACATCACACAAAAAAAATTAAATTGTGGTCATGAACTAATAATTAGTATTTTCAATTTTCGAAGTAAGTAACTATATCAAGTGGGGTATCATAATATGAAAGGTCTTCACCTGTGCATTCTAAAACAGATTTTTATTTATTTTTATCCATCATAGTTTTAAATTTATCGTGCAAAATGTCGAAAAAATACGACTGTAGTACGGAACCCTCGTTGCGCGAGCCTGACTCGCACTTGGCCGGTTTTTTAGTGGTAGGCGTACCTGCTTACTGGTTTTATGGGAAAGGGTCATTCGCTTACCTAACACCCATGAACGGAAAGATTGGAACAACTATTTCGCGTAATCAGTGTTGAAAATAAAACTAATATGCATAATGTTATGTAAGATCTGTTATTAAAATGTCATGAATTTTCTATGAGATCCTATAAAATGAATTGAATTGGGGGCACTAGCAAAGCTAGCGCGTACTAGCTATTTACGTACCTAATGTGTTTAGTAATAAAATAAAACGATCAGAATAAGGTGATTCGTAGGAGAACCAGTGACCGACACAGCTCAACGGGTTGCGAATCTGAGGTGGTAATAGATAGGACACAGAATTTGAAAAACCGGCCAAGTGCGAGTCAGACTCGCGCACCGACGACGGTTCCGTACTCGGGTATTTTTTTCGACATTTTGCACGATCAATCAAAAACTATAATGCACAAAAATAAAAAATAAACTGTTTAAGAATGTACCGGTAAAACCCTTTCATACGATAGCCCAATTGGTATAGTTATCTTACTTTGAAAATTGAAAATACATTTTGTTTTTTTTTGTGATGGAGGTAACCACTAATTCACGGTTTTCGGATTTATTCCTTTACTTGTGCTACACGACACCTACTAACCAAATTTCGATCCAAATTACGCGTATTTGTAAAACTCATTTCAATCGGACATTTAAAAAAAATTACATTACAAGTTAGCCATTGACTGCAATCTCACCTGGTGGTAAGTGATGACGCAGTCTAAGATGCTAGCGGGCTAGCTTGATTTTTTTTTTAATTTGAAGTAGGCGAAAAATCTGTTACCAATTTCGACGGAATGACAATATATGAACAATTGAACCTAAAAGAGGTGGGAGAATCTGACCACTTTTTAGGGTTCTGTACAGGTACGGAAGGGACCTTATTACTAAACAAGGAACTAAAAGCTTAATTTTTTTATTATTCGCTTATACAATGTTATGGTCTGTATCAGCGGATAATAGCAAATTAAGGTTTTTGTTCCTTGTTACATATCTTCTTGACTTCCGCAAAGTAACGCCGGCTTCTATACTAAGCCTCCGCTTTCCGTCCGTCCGTCCGTCTGTCAGCGGGCTGTATCTCGTGAACCATAATAGAGAGTTGATCACAGAATCAGAGCCATCTTTATTCTATTGGAGGCCCTGGGCACATAATGGGGCCCCTAAGATCTTGACAGAGTAGGTACTATTTTCTTAGAATAGGCAAAGGAAGTAGATAAGTCACGTTCTAGATTTTCGGTTATAAAATATTGGTCAGTCGGTTATAGGTTGGTGATCTGGCAGGGACTAGTGGGCCCTATCGATCGTGGGCCCTGGGCACGTGCCCATAGTGCCCAGTGGGAAAGAGGGCCCTGCACAGAATGTGTATTTCTATTGCCTCTATAAAGAAAAATATAATAAAAAATCCAAAATGGCCACCGTGTTTACCACCACGTTAAAATAACGGCCACTAGATTAAAATCCATACTAATATTATAAATGAGAAAGTGTGTCTGTCTGTCTGTCTGCTAGCTTTTCACGTCTCAACGGTTAAACCGATTTTAATGAAATTTAGTACAGAGATAGCTTACATAACGGGGAAGGACATAGGCTACTTTTTATCCCGGAAAATCAAAGAGTTCCCACGGGATTTTAAAAAACCTAATTCTACGCGGATGAAGTCGCGGGCATCTGCTTGTAATTAATATGCGTTATTTCTTGTACGATAGTAGGGGACCTTTCGTGTGCGAGTCCGACTCGCACTTGACTGATTTTTCTGTGTTTGGCATTGTAGCACTAAAATCAATGGACCCATTTCAACGCATTTCAGGGCTGGTTTAATCGAGAACCAGTTTTATTGAGATGGTACTTAAATGTATGAGATAAAAATCTGTTATTTTATTAAAGTTATGCAAAAATAATTGTCTCTTTTTACATACTGGATAGAGTAACCGACATAGCTTAAGTCGCAGGGAGCCGCTGGATTCAGGCGGCGCAAGACCGTGGCGTGTGGAAGTCCCTACAAGACATCACAAAAGTCTACATCCAAAAAAGTGGGGGTCTCAAATAAATTATTTTTGGTATCGTATCGAGTGGGATGTCAATTATTGAAAGACGAGAAAATTTTGAGTTCATAAATATATACCTACCTACTACAACATTAAAATATACCAAGCGGCAGAAATATTGTAGTAAGTCAATCCATTCTAATAAGCATGGACACATCGTGGCATACAACACAAGAGCCCAAACATGGCACACGTTTCTAAATTCACCCTATTTAGCTTCAACTGCTCCATTTATACATTCCCGCTAACATTCAAGTCCTGTAAACTAACCTCAGTGATTAAGCCGCAATGCAAATCGATTAAGCACTCGAAGCTGAATAAGGTGATTTTAGAAGCAAACTTGAACAAAAAATGGAATGGAGTAGTGTAGCACTATAAATTTTTGTTATTTCTTTGAGAGATTTTTCGTTTTTGTAAATATGAAACTATTATACTATATCTATACTATATAACTATTATATATCTATACTATATATCTGCTCGTGCTGATTTACTGACTGACTGACTGACTGACTCATTTGATCACCTCTTCTGTAAAATTTGTATGTTTTTTTTACCGATGGTTTCGTATAGAGGACAAAAAATGATTCGGAGGAAAAATATGGATAGAGCTGATGATTGAGGATTTCGGTGAGGAGCACGGCCAGGGTATTGAAGATAGGTGGGGGGTGCTCGAACAAATGTCACTCAGAACTTCATCCAATTGACAGGGAGCTGAAAAATAAAACCAAAATGGTGGATTCGAGATGGCGGCCATACAAATTTCATGGTGTCTATCTCGGAGAATATAAAAGATACAAGAATGCTTCTTTGGCGAAAGATGATCAGAACCCGAAAGTCTACTTGGTTAACAGAAAAAAATTCAAGATGGTGGATTTTTTTTTGATATAAAATATATGGCGAATATTGAAGAGACTAAAAGTTGGGAACTATGCATACAATCACCTCGTCATACAAATCCACCGCGCTAGCACTGCGCACCGGAGGTCGTCAAAAGATAATAAAATAAATGTGATACAATAATGGCCAATAGATTTTACATTGAACAAAAAAAAGCTACTTCACAGTTTTGTTTTTCCGACAATCGTGACGCGCCCTTCCATCTGTCTCTTTCCGATGTGCGTGAGAGAATGGAATGGGAACATTGTAAATAATTTTAGATATTTCTAGTGTTTTCAATGGTTTTACTAAGTATTTTACACTTTTTCGCATGTTATCTTACGTAAATAAAATTAATTTACCGGTGGCAAGTCACACCATCTCTTTTCTGCGTCGTTAACGTATTATTTCGGCACTTTTTGATCGCGCATATTTAGGCATGTTGACAGCTTTGCAGTCAACATGCGACTAATGAAGAAAGTGTGCTTACACCGAGTATAAGCACAATTACTTGGTCCCTTGTTATGCGCGCCAGTGCGATGTCCTTACTTATTAGAATGTCATTGTAGTAAGTAAACAATTTTATTACAATATTTCAGCGTTTATTAAGACGATCGTAGTCGGGCTTTAGTTTTCGACTTTATCTTGTTAATTAATGCTAATCTTAGATCAATGTGTATGATAGTTGTATTAAGATGCAAAACGGTCATGCTACAGTTATTGAAATATTTTGAACAGAGCTCATGTGTGAAAGATAGCAAGTACCTACCCACTTTACTTATCAGCTGTTTTGCCCCTCTTTGAAAATGTTGAAATACTTGTTTACCGGTGTTTTTTACCGTATTTTTTTATTGTAACAAATATACCAAGTAAGATAAAATATGAAAGACTAACTGATGCCCGCGACGGAGCAACGGATCACAACAATACAATGTTGTATGTATTGTAACAAATATACCAAGTAAGATAAAATATGAAAGACTAACTGATGCCCGCGACGGAGCAACGGATCAACGTGATTTTTTGCATGGGTATAGTTGAAGACCTGGAAGAGTGACATATGCTACTTTGTATCCTGGAAAATCAATGAGTTTCCACGGGATTATTAAAAACGTGTACGAAGTCGCGGGCATCAGCTAGTATCTACGTAATAATCTCGTAATCTACATCCACAACAGAAGGCTGTTTAGGTAGGTACTTAAATATTAATTTGAATAAAAACATAGAAAGAAAGAAAGGAATAAATAAAACACGTTTATTTATACAACTGTGCCACACATCACAACTAAGCTAAGAGATGGTTATTTCGGCGCTTCTTCCACCTGAGAACAAGCAAAAGAAGCGCCGGAACGGAACAAACCGTCATGTGTCGCACTTGTTGCACAAGAACATAATATAGCGATGATTTTCAGCTGGTACCCTGGACCGGGTGACGTCACGGAATCATAAACTAGTTACTTAGTTATTTAGCACTATACATATTTTAATATCTACTAATAGTAAAACAAAGACTAAGCACACCTTCATAATTATATTATAGGTATATACATAGAGACTATAAATAGAGAAACCTCACATAGGCTCCTGCCTCCTACGCATGAACCCGTGAATTTGTAGTTACATCACAAAAAAATAAAAATAAAAATTCTTGTACGATGGTACAGAACCCTTTGTGTGTGACTCCGACTCGCACTTGACCGGTTTTTTCTTATAATTTCTTTTAAAAAATCTTGAATCAAGTTTAGGAAGGTACTTAAATATTAATTTAAATAAAAACATAGAGAATCCTCACAGAGGCTCCTGCCTCCTACGCATCATTTTGTAATATGAGTGAGAGTGGTAGGGATTTCCGAACGGTAATCTGTGGACCGCGGTATTTAGGACAGGCAGCGGACCGAAGCAGTGTCGAAACAAGCAAACCTGGCATCTAGACCAAGCAAATATATCGCTTACTGCATTACACTAAAGTTCACATGCACTGCAAATATTATGTTTGCTGGTACTTGTGAAAACCAATTTGCAAGACCTTTCAGGTCTCTTTACTGTATCTTAGGTTGAATAGCTCAAGTTATGGTGGGCGGTGTCTTTAGTAACGTTGGGTGCAAGTATGAATGAACCTTGCGAAAGTTAAGTAAACATGGGTGCAAGTGAAGTTGATGTAATGCAAATGTTTGTGCATGCGATAGTGAGAGTAATGACCCGTGGGTGTTTTTGGTAACAGTGCAAGTTCATGGTCGTCTGGTTATTGTTTTTTTTCCTCTTTTGGTACTGAATCAGCCTGAAACCATCGATATAACTGTAAAGATATGCCCAAGCGAACAAAATTTTTCACGGTTTTGGAACCAAATAAATCAGCGCCACCTCTTAGATACTAATGAACGACCCGTTTGAAATCCAGACGTCACTGAGGTTGCATTGGTGCTAAAGCACCAATGAGTCAGTGCCATTTTGTTTGTTCAATGGCGTGTCTGAAACGGCACGTCACTTTACAGTGAAGAACTTTACAGTGTTTACCCGAAGTATAGTTCGTACAAAATGACTTCTCACGTGCCATTTTCACTCTATGGGTCAACTGTCATGACAAAAGTACGCTGTCATACTCCTTCTAGTTAGCCCGCTTCCATCTTAGACTGCATCATCACTTACCACCAGGTGATATTGCAGTCAAGGGCTAACTTGTAGATATATATCTGAACTAGCGACCCGCCCTGGCTTCGCATGGGTGCAGTGTAGATACTAATGTGGTGTCCGTGAGATTTCAATTTTCCTAGGGATCTAAACAATACCTATAAACCTTCCTCTTGAATCACTCTATCTATTGGTAAAAACCGCATTAAAATCCGTTGCGTAGTTTAAAAGATCTACGCGTTCATACATACAGACAGACAGCGGGAAGCGACTTTATTTTATACTATGTAAAGATAAATAAAATAAAATCGGTATACCTAGGTATCTTCTAAGATGTAACAGAATAGATTATTTCTTATAATTCAAGCTAGGCTTCCGCTTGACGACAATCAGGCGTGATGCAAGATAATGATGAGGTCTAGATCGGAACGTGTTTGCCTAGAAGTCATAGTCAAGTTATAGATAGGTAAGTGAAGGTACTCATAGTCGTAAAATGGTTGCCTTGGAATGTTGAAACTTTTATTTATTTATTTTTTACTCTGACATTTTGCAAGGGGCTTTTACAGATAATCTATATGCCAGCCCCATCGTTACAAACCAAATTAAAATCAAACTACATAATTAAACCTAAAATTATATCAATTTGAGAGAATCACAAACAAATATATACACTCTCATTGTCGAAATGCTCGAAGGTTTGTTCAAAATACAGTTAATAAAAATTTTTTACAAAAAAAATAAAAACCGACTTCGATACACAAACACAAAAAATTTAAAAATAATTTAATTTATTACCGAATATATTATGTATACAAGAGTATAATTAATATAGTTCCATAATAATACTTTTTGGTGCCGGTGCCAATTAGCTTTAGTAGCTGCGCGAATCGTCTAGACTTCATATGTTTATGAGACTCCACAATGGCACCTCATTGGCACCGACCCCAAAAAATATTATTATGGAACTATATTAACTCTTGTATACATAATATATTCGGTAATAAATTAAATTATTTTTCAATTTTTAGTGTTTGTGTATCGAAGTCGGTTTTTATTTTTTTTGTACAAAAAATTTTATTTCACAAAGTTTAGTGGCCCCATGGAATTATGCTATGCCTGGTTAAAAATCTACTGTTTACTAAGCTATTACACTGATCGCGAGCAATTTACTCCTATCCGTTGAGGAGTTCCAGTATCTATCTTCGAAGATGTTCATCAGATCTTCACCAAATTTAAATGGAACCAACTTTGAAGTATACCCTTTCAAACAAAAAAAAATTTTCAAAATCGGTCTAGGCGTCTTCGAGTAATCGGGGAACATACATAAAAAATAAAAATAAATAAAAAAAATAAAAAAAAAGATTCCGACGAATTGAGAACCTCCTCCTTTTTTTGAAGTCGGTTAAAAATACCAATATTCATAAAATTTTAAATGTTGAAACTTGAAATTGATTTCACCTGTTTTAGACTTCACTCGTTCACCAATATTAGTGTGCGGTTAAAGATACTTCAAGTTGTGGTCGCAGATTTGTGGTTCTCGCGTTTAGTGGCTAAAGTCGCCACTAAATATTTTGTCATTGACCTAAAACCTATGTTCAATAGGTGCAAAAATTCACGAGTCAAAGTTCAAAACTAAACTTGCCTACTAACTAATTATTCTATTTATAGTTTGTACTTAGATGTTGTAAGAAAAACTCTCTTACTGAAAAATACTATAAAAACTTACCGACGTACGTAGGTATACCTACCTACCTAATGTATTTTATTTTGTTGATGAGTTTTTAGGGTTCCGTAGTAAACAAGGAACCCTTATAGTTTCGCCATGTCCGTCCGTCTGTCCGTCTGATCTTCAACGCGCAGCTCAAAGTACTGAACGGATCGGGCTGAAATTAGGCATGCAGCTATTATGACGAAGGCATCCGCTAAAAAAAGATTTTTGAAAAGTCAACCCCTAAGGGGGTGAAATAGGGGTTTGAAACTTGTGTATTCCACGGGGATGAAGTCGAGGGCATAAGCTTCATTTAGTAGAAGGGAAGATGACTTTGAATACATATCAAAAATTGCGGACCGGCAGGATTCGAACCCGCGTCTCCTGGGATAGCACCCGGCGATTTTTTTTAAATAAAATATAGAAATTTAATATGCTGAAGATGATTAACAAAAATACGCGAAAATAAAAAATATGTTTAGATAATAAATTACATCTGTCGATGTAATCACAGACATCCTTTCTTAATAAACTAGCTTCATTTACAGATAGGTGCTAAAATAAACGTTTTACTCAACAAAATGTCAAGATACGAAAAAATGCGTAGGAGTCGTTCCAACGATCAGCTGTTTTAGACTGACCTTCTTTGGAAATCATCATCATCATCATCGTGTGCCTTCTTCGAAACGAAGTTTTGAGGTCATCGATGCGAAAAGCTTCTCTATTAAAAGCCGCCGCCGTCTTTGGAAATACTTTCAAACTAATATTATATACTAGATGATGCCGACGACTTCGTTCGCGTGGATTTAGATTTTTTTTAAATCCTGTGGGAACTCTTTGATTTTCCGGAATCAAATGTAGCCTATGTCCTTTCCCGGCATGCAAGCTATCTATGTACCAAATTTCGTCAAAATCGGTTGAACGGATGGGCCGTGAAAGGCTAGCAGACAGACAGACAGACACACTTTCGCATTTATAGTATGGATTAGCTGATTGATGCCCGTGGCTGGATGAGGAAGGGTGAGGACCGGGTGTGGTGGCGCTCTTTAGGGAAGGCCTATGTCCAACAGTGGACGTCCACAGGCTGATGATGATGATGATGATCATTATGCCCTCATTATAATATTCTCTAGGATTTCATTAATGGGATGGTTTGATGTGCTTAGAAGAACCCAAATTTTTCATGAAAGAGATTCTTCTGATCTTTAAAGTTTTCTGATAGAAGGTAGGTAGGTACGTGTGAGTCATTGAGATAATAATATAGGAAGACACAGACAGGCACTTCCTTGCAATTTTATTATTCCAAGTATCATTCCATAACAGTCAAAATGTCAACAGCTTTGAGTCATACATAATGTGAACCACATTACTTATCTCTCGATTTTACTCTTATTTTACATTCTTCTTATCTTTTTTAGGGCTCCGTACCCCAAAAGGAAAACCGGAACCCTTATAGGATCACTTTGTTGTCTGTCGTCTGTCAAGAAACCTACGGGTTACCTACCTTCCCATTGATCTAGTATCATGAAATTTGGCAGGATGGTAGGTCTAATAGCAGGCATGAGGAGAAAAATCTAAAAACCGTGAATTTGTGGTCACATCATAAGAAAAAATTATAATGTGTTCATGAACAAATATTGCTATTTTCAACTATCAAAGTAAGATTACTAAGTATACCAAATGGGGTATCATAATATGAAAGGGCTTTACTTGTACATTCTTAAACAGATTTTTATTTATTTTTAGGCATAATGGTTTTTGATTTATCGTGCAAAATGTAGTACGGAACCCTCAGTGCGCGAGTCTGACTCGCACTTGGTTGGTTTTTTTTAATCTTTCTGCGGTCATGGTCACGCCATAATAATAAAATTGTAGTGCGTAATTTAATTTACTTTTACTTCATTTTCTGTAAGTAATTCAATCTCACATTTAGGTTTAACCCTTCTTCGGCAGGACTTTTAAAAGAAAAGGTTGCTTTGTGAAAAAATCGGACGAGTCGGACTCGCACACGAAGGGTTCCGTACCATCGTATAAGAAATAACACTTTTTATTTTAGTTTTCATTTCGTGGGCGCCATTTTGAAATTTTTATTATTTTATTAAGTAATTATAATATTTAACACCGCCGAAAGGAGTTTTTTCCACGGGCGGTCGAAGTGCACCCAGGTGGTGAGGGTGAAATTGTTTACGGTGGCGTGCGGTGCCTTCGTAGAAAAAGGAGGGTGGAATGAGGTCAAACAGTTCTTTAGGGCACTCCCCATTATAAATTGGGGATAATAAATAAATAAATAATAAATAAAGGCGATAGAACACGCAAAAAGAGCTTACAGTGTGACACGGCTCTCTTGGCACCTGAATGACATTGACAGGGGGGCAACCCTCGACCTCCCATGGCCCCACCAACCTCTCTTATATGGGCCGAATCGCGGGAGGGCGCCCGTTCGGTACTTGCTCTTGGCATTTTCCCCGGGCGCCTTCTTGACTTGAATTGACAGGGGGGCGCTGTTGGAGAACAAAGACTTAGAATATTCAAACAAGAACAAAGGGGACACTTGACAGAAACGTTAGTTCCGATTTTCGCCACGCGCCAAGATAGTCTCGTCGCACTGTACGTCTGGAATCTGGGGCCCTACCGCGGTTGTTTGACAGCTACAATGTCACGATCGCAATCATCTCTGATTGGTTAATGCTCGCTCACTATTGGCCACAATGCATTGTTGCAACAAGAATCGCACAAATTCAGCCAATCAGAACAATTGAGATTGTAATAATGATTGATGCAGGTTTTAGACAATCGCCCTGCTGGATAAACGTCTGTGGTCTCTGCAGTGCTCCAGGCTTTCCAACGAGCTGGTTAATTTGTCCAATGGAACGGCAATCCAAATTTTCATAAAATATTAATCTACATATTACTTAGATAGTAAAAGCTTAGTATGTAGAGAGCCTAAGTCATTTGAACCCTGTATCGTATTGCGAAATGCAAACAAGTCTAATGCAAGTGATGTAGGCATTTCTCTGCGCAACCCAATGGCCCACTTAAATTGCACAGCGCACATTATTTTATGGTTAATACGTAAAGTTATTGCAAGTTAACATAATATGTATAGTGGCTAAGTTGGTAAGTGTAACTAGTGGACGCTTGCAATTTGGACTGTACAATTATTTATTTAACTTACAGCTGATTAAAAAAGTTTTAAGCAATTAAATATAGTTTGCTTTTACGGTAAAGGAGAATATCTTGAGGCAACTTGGACCTAATCGAAGGTCAATTCCGGGCATCCATCCCTACGTTTTCGGAGTTAAGTGCGTCTTAAGTAATTAAATAAACGTCGTAAGGAAACTGGCCTGAGAGTTCTCCAAATGTTCTCAAAGGTGTGTGAAGTCTGCCAACTAGCACTTTGGACCCTTCGTGTCTAACGTGCTCCATGCAAAAAATCACGCCGATCCATTGCTCCACAAAGCCACCTGATCCAAAAAAAAAACCAGCCAAGTGCGAGTCAGGCTCGCACACTGAGGGTTCCGTACTACAATCGTATTTTTTCGACATTTTGCACGATAATTCAAAAACTATGATGCATAAAAATAAATAAAAATCTGTTTTAAAATGCACAGGTAAAGCCCTTTCATTTGATACCCCACTTGATATAGTTATCTTACTTCTAATATTGAAAATACTAATTATTAGTTCATGACCACATTTTAATTTTTTTTGTGTGACCTAACCCTAAATTCACGGTTTTCAGATTTTTCCCCTAAAGCCAGCTGTAAGACCCACCTACCTGCCAAATTTCATGATTCTAGGTCAACGGGAAGTACCCTGTAGGTTTCTTGACAGACAGACAGACAGACAACAAAGTGATCCTATAAGGGTTCCGTTTTTCCTTTTAAAGTACGGAACCCTAAAAACAGGCAAACAAACGTTGCTCCTAGTGCTGGGACGCAGAGAAACTTTCAGCTTTTATAAAATGACGAAGGTCTGGCACGCACTGGCTCTCTCTCTATAAATAATACACTGGGAGTCATGTTCCGTGGTTACTACAAAGGTTGCAACACGATTAAAGGATAATATATCTGGTTTGACCTTTTACACTTACATTTCACTTTCCACAGTTCATGCTAATATAACCTTTGTTTGAGGTGAGGTGAGGGATCACCACATACAAGTTCCTACCTAATGTTAACGGCTTCGGTATACGGAAAAACTCAAGCTTCGAGTTTATGATTATACCTGAATTTGTGTAACCTGTAAATATTTTTTCTTAAATAATTTTTTTTATTATTATTATTATTATTAAGTATCACTACCCTTATATTTAACGAGCATATTCCCGCGACTTCGTGCGCGTGGACTACGCAAATTTCAAACCCCTATTTCACTCCCTTGGGGTTGATTTTTCAAAAATCCTTTCTTTTGCGGACGGCTACGTCATAATTGCTACTTGTATCTGCATGCCTAATTTCAGCCCGATCCGTCCAGTAGTTTGAGCTGTGCGTTGATAGATCAGTCAGTTAGTCAGTCACCTTTTCTTTTTATATATTTAGACTAGCTTATGCCCGCGACTTCGTCCGCGTGGAGTAAACAAAATTTAAACCCCTATTTTACACCCTATCTTTCACAATGAGATTTTAACATAAAATATTATGTCATACTACTAATTGCAAAAATATTAACTACAAAACTTCAAACTTCTAACTGGAAAACTGACTGACTTTCATACAAACTTCAAAACCCTTTTTTACCCCCCTGGAGTTGAATTTTGAAAAATTCTTTCTTAGCGGATGCCTACGTCATAATAGCTATCTGCATGCCGAACTTCAGCGCGATCCGTCCAGTAGTTTGAGCTGTGCGTTGATAGATCAGTCAGTCAGTCAGTCACCTTTTCCTTTTATATATATAGACTAGATGATGCCCGCGACTTCATCCGCGTGGATTTAGGTTTTTTTTAAATCCCGTGGGAACTTTTTAATTTTCCGGGATAAAAATTAGCCTATGTCCTTCCCCGGGATGTAAGCTAACTTTGTACCAAATTCCATCATCGGTTGAGCTGTTGGGCCGTGAAAAGCTAGCAGACAGACAGACTTTTGTATTTATAATATTATCATGGATGTACAAAGATTCTGGTTGATGATCCTAGATACTATATACCTGTTGTTTTTACGTCTTTGACAAAAAAAACATGATATGGTAATCTCTGAATGACTCATAAAAAGTGGCAAAACAAAGATAACATTTACCTATGGACACATCCTAACCATAATGTCATAATACTACAAAATGTTATGTATATATTCGATGTGTGTAATCTACATAATACCTATATAACCCCGAATGTGAATTGAAATCAATATGTTAAATATGTAATTTATTCTAATTTATTCAATTTTCGTTCTAAATATTATTAGCAAGGCATTCATAATGGTAAGTTTTCACGAGTTATTCAATTTGCTTTTATGGTATAGAAATATAAAATGTCGTCGACATGACCCAGTTTTCACTAATCGATTTATTTATGTACAAGCTTATGCTCGCAACTTCACTATACAAAATCAAACCCCTACTTGTATTTCACCCCTTAGGAGTTGAATTTTCTAAAATCCTTTCTTAGCGAATTTCTAACAGACTTACTCAGAGTCGCTTAATCGTTACTTAAGTTTAGTTAAAACGAGACAGAGCTCTATATATCTCTCACATAAATCTGTCTCGTTTTAACTCAATCTTAAGTAACGATTAGCGACTCTGAGTACGACTGTTAGTCATAATAGCTACCTGCATGCCAAATTTGAGCCCGATCCGCCTAGTAGTTTAAGAGCTGTGTGTTTATAGATCAGTCAGCCAGACGCTTTTCTTTTTATTATAGGTATAATTTTTCGTTTGTCTGATTTTACCTTGACCTGGTGATGATGTAGATTGAGACGGAAGGCGTTGGCGGAAAAGTATGGCAGTTACATAAGCCCTTAGATTAGTTTCTACATGACATCGTTCCATAACAAATTGCTTGGCCAGTAAGGCAAAAGCCCACAAGAATGTCCAAACCGGGCCCAATTGTAATGTGATGATCGCAATCACTTTTGTCGACCGATTTCGTAAAAATCTGCATCAATCATTGTTATAATCTCAATTGTTCTGATTGGCTGAATTTGTACGTTTCTTGTTGCAGCAATGCATTGTAGCCAATAGTGAGCGAGCGTCAACTAATCAGAGGTGATTACGATCGTGACTTTGTTCTTTGTAGCTGTCATTCTACCGCAATCGAGCAGCAAATTAGATCACTGATATACTATGACTGACTATACTCTTTTTCTATCCGTATTAGAACTTAAGACGTCAGCCTAAAACTCTGTCGATCTCTAACTTTTGAAAATTATGAGCGTTTTGTGCAATTAAATACCATTTGCTTTAACCGCGAAGGAAAAAAACATCTTAAGGCAACCTGTGGCCCTACCGCGGTTGTTTGACAGCTACAATGTCACGATCGCAATCATCTCTGATTGGTTAATGCTCGCTCACTATTGGCCACAATGCATTGTTGCAACAAGAATCGCACAAATTCAGCCAATCAGAACAATTGAGATTGTAATAATGATTGATGCAGGTTTTAGACAATCGCCCTGCTGGATGCCTGAGAATTCTCCATAATGTTCTCATATCAAATATTGTGCGAAGTCTGCTAAGTGCCGATTTCACCAATATCGAATGGCGTGTAACCGAGGAATAAATTGGGCGTTATTAAATTTTTTTTATTGAAACATTACTTGTTTTGATTGTCGTTATTCCCTCGGTGCGCGATTCTGACTCGCACTTGGCCGGTTGTTTTTATTAAACTCCCGAAAAACCAGTCTTTGATTTCAGCGATAAAAGTACTTACCTAGCCTATGTCTGTCTCCAGAATGCAAACTATATCTGTACCTTTCATTAAAATTTGTTACGCGGCCGCGCGGGTGGACCGTGAAAAAGAAATGTCTGCTACTACGATTTACATATTTTATAAAAGTCACTCAGCGATTACCACCTTCACTGCCAAAGTCATAAATACCAAAGGATTTAATCATAATTATCGGCTAATTAATTTAAATAAGTATGATTTATTTCTGCAGCACAAATAAAACAAAATGCTTACATATTTAATCATTTTATATCTGCCATAAGTCTGTCATATAATAAATTATATCGCCTCAAAATCAAAATAAATAATGTCATAATTTAATAAAATATTATAATTTGCATGCGACTTTCCGCTTGAATTAAATTAAAAAAAATATATAAAGACTAGAATTTATCCGCGATTTGACTGCGTCAAATTTTTATTTCTCGAGGATATCGATCAATCAACCCGTTTGCGTCCACTGCTAGGCATATCCCTTCTCGAGACTAAGCGCTACCTCATCCGCTCACTTCCTACCTTACGTGTAGCATACCGCACTTGCCGGTACTGAGTCTCCACTTCAGAAAATGTCTGCCAAGTATACCTAATTGTGTAAAAATTTATAGAACTATATCCATCTTCAGTCAAGTGGAGACCACGTACCAGCAACCGCCGTGTGGGACGATCTCCAACCCGCCAGACTGACCTTCTAAAGGTCGATGTACATTGTTTTCAGCTGCGTACTGTAACTAGATGATGCCCTCGACTAGCGTGGATTTAGGTTTTGAAAAAATCCTGTGTGAACTCTAACTTTCCGGGATAAAAAGTAGCTTATGTCACTTTAACTTTGTCAATGCAAAAAAATCACGTTGATCAGTTGCTCCGTCGTTAAGGCACATATCTACTCATGTGGTAAAGGCTTGATTAAAAGACAAACCGACAAACAAACACACTTCGCATTTATAACTGGGTAGTGATATTTGTACGGATACGGATTAATTTAAAAAGGAAATAATTTAAATATGCATAACAGAAACCACTCTTGTAAAATGTTAAAAATTTATTAATTTTATTTTGAGACATTTTTATAACGCGGTGTGGAGAGATAAGTTGTTAATCCATTCAAATGTGAAATATCACATTAATTAAACTGTGCATGAGATGCATAAATTAATTAATGTATAAACAAATGAATTGTGCTAATACCTATTCAAATATTAATGAATATTTTTAACACATCTAATACATAATGCGCGCGTCTTGGTCAGCGTGATTAAGTTTTCAATGTGACCGTAAAAAGGTAACAGACAAACAGAAACTTTCGCACTTATATAATTTAGTATGGAATTGATTAATTGCTCATCTGCTCAGTGGCGTAACAGATGGTTAAAGTTGCGTTACAGTTAAACTTAAACTTTGACCATCAATAAAATGCAAAGTGGGTTGCATAAACTGTCAGTATTCATACCTCCATGATTAAGGTTTAAAGGTAAAATTTTGGTTCAAAGTTAACAAAACCTGATTTGACCTATTTTGCTTTAATGATGGTTAAAATTATATAATTACGGTAACATAACTTTAACGTTTGATGATCTGGGGCCATTTCATCCTGTGCCAAGTGGGTGCAAGAACTCATTTTAGATTAAATTAATTATTAAGTACTTCTTATTATCTACTAACTACTAGGTATCTACTAACCATTAATTTTAAGTTTGTTTGTACCCTAGGCATAAGATGAATAAACTAGTTTTCTTTCTTTCTCCCTTTAACTTTTACTTTAATGGCATCGATCTAGCGCAGTGGTAAGATGTGATCTTGCAAGTGCAAAGTTCGGGATTCAACACAACACAAAAACCGGCCAAGTGCGAGTCGGACCGCGCACGAAAAGTTCCGTACCATCCATACTAATCTATACTTATATTATAAATGCGAAAGCGTGTGTCTGTCTGTCTGCTAGCTTTTCACGGCTCAACTGTTCAACCGATTTTGACGAAATTTAGTACAGAGATAGCTTGCATCCCGGGGAAGGACATAGGCTACTTTTTATCCCGGAAAATTAAGGAGTTCCCACGGGATTTTCAAAAACGTAAATCCACGCGGACGAAGTCGCGTGCATCATCTAGTTATCTATAAAAACGAGCAAAATAATCACGTTTGTGGTATGGGAGCCCCCTTAAATATTGATTTTATTCTGTTTTTAGTATTTGTTATTATAGCGGCAACAGAAATACATCGTCTATGAAAATTTCAACTATCTATCACGGTTCATGAGATACAGCCTGGTGACAGACGGACAGACAGACGAACGGACAGTGGAGTATTAGAAATAGGGTCCCGTTATAGCCTTTGGGTACGGAACCATATAAACCAAAATTCACGCGGATGAAATTACGGGCATCAGCTAGTGTATAGATCTTGGTATAAATCTTGGTATAAATCTAGGTATAAATCTTGGTCATGACTAAAAGGTTCCACGTGGATTGATGAACCGTTTCAAATGAGGTCTAGACAATTAAATAGATAAAAAAGTAAGACGGTTTTTCCGTTACGTCTCAGATATCAAACAGTGATCTTGATCGTGGGAATATAATTGCAGTTTCGGCAACTATAACTCTGCAGTTCTACTAGTACTTAACAAAAGGGAATAAGTACTTTATTAGTTCGAGTTAAATGCAAAATTACGGCGTGCAATATCGTCAATTTATACTTAGTACCTAATTGTAGAGTCTGGTCATAGAGTCTAGGTTAGCGTAGGTATAACCTTGTCATTGTCAGTGAAGTTTCTAAGTATCTTGAAAAAGGGGGCTTCACCTCAAACTCTTATAGGATCACTTTGTTGTCCGTCTGTCTGTTCGATTGTCTGTCTGTCAAGACCATTTTTAGGGTTCCGTACCTCAAAAGGAAAACCGGAACCCTTATAGGATCACTTTGTTGTCTGTCTGTCTGTCTGTCTGTCTGTCTGTCTGTCCGTCTGTCTGTCCGTCTGTCTGTCAAGAAAACCTACAGGGTACTTCCCGTTGACCTAGAATCATGAAATTTGGCAGGTAGGTACATCTTATAGCTGACATTTGGGGAAAAATCTGAAAACCGTGAATTTAGGGTTAGCTTACACAAAAAAATTGTGGTCATGAACTAATAATTAGTATTTTCAACTTTCGAGGTGAGTGAATATATCAAGTGGGGTATCATATGAAAGGTCTTCACCTGTACATTCTAAAACAGATTTTTATTTATTTTTATGCTTCATAGTTTTTGAATTATCGTGCAAAATGTCGAAAAAATACGACTGTAGTACGGAATCCTCATTGCGCGAGTCTGACTTGCACTTGGCCGGTTTTTCTCAGTAACGCGGGAAAGTATCGAATTGAAATTAATATTAAATACCGGTTCCTGAAGCTATAAAAAAAATTAAACTTGGCTTGGAGTTAAAAAATCTAAAAGTACGTCCATAAATGACGCTCGCAAATAAATCAAAATCAATAAGCTACTGCCCGTTGACCTACAATTATGAAATTGGGCATAAAGCAAGGTATTACAGCACAACTAAAACGAAAAATCCGAAAATTGTTAATTTGTTGTTGTATCACACAAAAATTACACGTAACCCCACGTAATGTGGGATAAGATAAGGAAGAAGATATACTAAAATATTCTGTAAATATAAAATTACAGATCATATTATCTAAACAATATCTAGATAACTTTTCAGCGGTAAAACGGCACCGTTCTTACGTAACAAATTATTGTAAAGCTTGTTATCTAAACAGCGTATAGTGTTTCAAAAAGCATAAACAATAAAATTAAGCACCTACTTAGGTAATAAAAATTCAAAAATAGCAATTAAGTAAATAGCAGCACGATAAAACTACTTTATTACGTGTAAGGTATCTACGATATTTTTATTTTTTTCGTGCGAGTGAGCTTAAGGTACCATATAGACGGGCCACGAAAAAATTAAAAACGCGTCCTATTGTTTTTCTATACGATTACTAGCTTATTTTTTACCCCCTTATGGGTTTAATTTTAAAAAAAATCCTTTCTTAGCGGATGTCTACCTTCTGCATGCCAAATTTCAGTCCGATCTATCCAGCAGTATAAGCTGTGCGTTGATAGATCAGTCAGTTAATCATTCAGTCAGTCAGATTTTCCTTTTATACATGGATTATCGGATGTACCTACCTACCCACTGAGTTTTTTGAAATCGGATTGTGTCGGAATTAAAAGTTTGTGTTCTCTTAAATTTTTTAGCCAAGAAATACAGAATCTATCGAACCAACATAATCATACAAAAAAAATTTCATTATTCAAATCCTTGGTGTTAAGTTATTATATAATTCAAATTATAGGCGGCTACAGCATACAAATTTAGACAGATAACTCGTGCGTAAGAACTAGGGCATGATAAGAAAGGTTAAAATCCCTCAGTGGATTACAAAAAATATGGTCGGGCTATCTCTCTATTCTGTGTTTATTCCAATTCAATAAAGGTTCTCCATTTTGAAAGTAAACGCTTTTGGATTGAGAAAATCAGAAGAAAAGAATTGCTTCTTCAGAAAACTCTTTAAAAATCAATCTCTACGGCATAGACGTCACTGAGGATTGACAATCCTCAGTGACGTCTATGCCGTCCTATAAATCCTACATTTAATCGAACAATAACTTTCTTAGGACAATGTATAATGTATAACATCAAATTATCATTCACTAAGATCGACACTCGAAGCATAGTCGAGAAACGTAGCCCGTCTGTGAATGCCTTGACAATGAGAATTGACCAACGAAACAGTAATATCCATCAAGTGTAGGTACACGAAAGTAGCGTTATGTTATGATACCATATAATATGATACTCTCTATGCTCCAGTTAGCGTCATAAAAGTTATTTTCTTACAACTGCGATCTCTTTTGACAACCTACTGTGTGTTTGTTTGTTGGTTTGTCCTTCAATCACATCGCAACGGAGCAACGGATCGACGTGATTTTTTGCATGGGTATAGTTCAAGACCTGGAGAGTGACATAGGCTACTTTTTATCCCGTGGGAGCTTATTTATTAATAAGCTCCCACGGGATTTTTAAAAATCTAAATCCACGCGTACGAAGTCGCGGGCATCAGCTAGTCTAGACTAAATAAAAGCCGAACACATTAAGCCGAAAAAAGTCATAGGCCCAGACACAAAAGTGGCACAGGTAATAAATATTTCTAATAATGTAATTTGGTCCGTTGTAGTTATAAATCATCTCAATCGGCTATAGTCTCCTGCAAGCGAATAATATCATTTTCATAATGAACCTTTTACTTGTGTAAATATATAAAAGGAAAAGTTCTCTGACTGACCGACTGACTGATCTATCAACGCTCAGCTCAATGTACTGGACGGAGTAACCACAAATTCACAGTTTTCGGATTTATTCCTTTACTTGTGCTATGAGACCTACCTACCTACCAAATTTCATAATTCTAGGTTAACGGGAAGTACCCTATAGGTTTTCTTGACAGATACGACGGACAGACGGACAGACAGACAACGAAGTGATCCTATAAGGGTTCCTTTTTCCTTTTGAGGTACGGAACCCTAAAAACGTGTTAACGGCCGATAACCGTAGATATATGTTGTATAGAAGCAGGAGTTACTTTGCGGAAGTCCATGATATACAATGAACCAAAAGCTTAATTTGCTATAATCCGCTGAAACAGGTTGAATCTGTGTGGTGCAACATGCAGCATGCGAAATGCAAAGCCCGCCCTCCCACTGCTAAACATGCAGGAATAAGCAGCCACCAGCCAAGCAATACGCACCACCACCACGCAGCACCACACAAATCCCAAACACACTCGGATTCAGATTCAGATTCAGATTCAGATTCAGATTCAGATTTATTTATTTGCTTTCATGTACATTTACATTAATTGATGGTGGTACTCGACGCACGTTTTGCCCCGACACCGGAGCATCCTCAGGATGCAATTGTGCACAATTGCATGCTCCTTTTGGTTCATTGTATAAACCGTACATGTAGCCACGACCTAACGCGATAATTTCAACGAAGTTAGACGATTTTAGCCCCAATTCAATGGCTTCAGACGTTAACCGTTCCCGTGTGGCCACTCAGTTCAACGCGTTGATTATCGACGGAATTATCACGTTGATTAAGGCGTTGTTAGGTATTGACAACCTTAATTTGGCCCGAACATTAGGAACTGCGCTCAAACCTTGACCTTTTCGTAGCTTTTTACTTCGCATGATTAATATCATGCGCAAGCCTATCATGAATTTTAAAAAGATGCAAATATAAATATAGTAAGAAATTAATCATTTATTATTATCTAATAACATACCTAATTAGTAAATTGTTGCTAAAATACTTTAAGAAATTTATTCGTTAGTTCTTGGGCTATAAGTGGTACACATTCCACATCCGGACTGAGCTTTTAATGAGCCATCAACATCTGGACAGGTCAGATAATTACTATTGTTTAATTAATTTTTGTGAGATCCTATGCTTGCGCAAATGCAACTTTTTATAATGCTAATAATAATATGTAAATTCATATTTATATTGTAAACTAGCTGCCCTGGCGAACTTCGTACCGCCAAATAGACGATTCAAATTTTTTAAATTTTTCTCTCCGTAAGAACCATCTTCGTACTTCAAGGAATATTATAAAAAAAGAATTAGCGAAATCGGTTCAGCTGTTCTCGAGATTTGCGATGAGCAAAAGATTTAGTGATCCATTTTTATATTACAGAAGGTAAGACAGTGTCTTTATGTGTGTGAGTGTTTGTTTGATTGTGATGAATTTGATACTAGATAGCTTGCATCCCGCAGATGAACGAGAACGGATGGGCACCCACGGGATTTAAAACCAGCCAAGAGAGAGTCAGACTCGCGCGCCGAGGGTTCCTTACAACAGTCCTATTTTTCCGACATTTTCAATCAAAAACTAAATAATCATTGAATTTCTTAATGCTTTCTGCTTTAATGTGGGAGGCGTCGGCCATGGCTAATTAGCACCGGCAAAGACGTACCTACCGCTAAGCAATTTGGCGTTCCGGTACGATGCCTTGTAGAAACCGTTAAAGGTACCTAGTACCTACCCACTGGCATATCCCTTCTAAGTTAGCCCGCTTTCGTCGGACGGCATCATTGATTACTATTATTAGTAAGTAATTACCATAGATACCATAGATGATAGTTAAGGGCTAACTTATATACTCGTACTAGCGCTCGCCCGCTACTTCGTCCGCTTGATATCCAAACAATCATCTGTCTGTCTGTCTGCTAGCTTTTCACGACTTTGATGTTTAGACAAAGTTAGCTTAAGCCCGGGGACGGACATAGAAAACTTTTTATACCGGGAAATTAAAGAGTTCCCACGGGATTTTTAAAAAACCTAAATCCATGCGGACGAAGTCGCGGGCATCATCTAGTAAATTTTATAACTTTTCGCACTCGGGGATAATGTAATGCATGAAATGCATCAGTGAAATAATTTTGAGAGTCAGATCGTTAGTTCTGAAAAAATTATTAAAAAAATTAAAAAACCGACTTCCAAAACCACTACAAAGTAAAAAATAACTTCTGTTTCTACACGTGTTTGTATGTTTCAGTACATTACAGCATCAGGAGTTAGGACTTGGAATTTAATACAAAAGTTTATGCTCGCATTTACAGTATTATTTCAGCAGGAACAATTCCAGAAACTCTATGGTTTAGGAGTGCTGTACGGAGATTACCTACCCATCCAAGCTTACACATTATAACCTCTTTTGTAATTAAATTAAAATTAAATTGAATAGGATAGAAATCTATGCATTTTCGCATTTATAACACTAGAAGGATAGGATTTCACAATAGGAAAAATAGCAATATTTCAAATGATTCAGTGTTTCATGCATGAAGTAGGTGCCTACACACACTTGAGCCGCCTTGTAATCGTCCGGTTTCGGAAACTAACATCCCTTTTGAACTGTTTTACAAGAGTTTTACACTCTATTTAGCATATTGGTTAAATATCACCGCACACACAAAATCTAAAAAATATATAAAAGGGAAAGCCGACTGACTGACTGACTGATCTATTCTTTTTTTTATTTATTCAGATACAAGTTAGCCCTTGACTGCAATCTCACCTGGTGGTAAGTGATGATGCAGTCTAAGATGATAGCGGGCTAACCTGGAAGGGGTATGGCAGTTTTTATTAAACCCATACCCCTTTGGTTTCTACACGGCATCGTACCGGAACGCTAAATCGCTTGGCGGCACGGCTTTGCCGGTAGGGTGGTAACTAGCCACGGCCGAAGCCTCCCACCAGACCAGACCAGAAATTTAGAAATGATAAAATTCCAAACCCCTGCCAGGAATCGAACCCGGGACCTCCCACTATTAAGACCACAGCGCTCACCACTGCGCCAGGGAGGTCGTCATCTATCAAAGCACAGCTCAAACTACTGCTCGGATCGGGCTGAAATTTGGCATGCAGATAGCTATTATAACGTAGACATCCGCTAAGAAAGGATTTTTGAAAAAGAGGGGTTTGAAATTTGTGTAGTCCACGCGGACGAAGTCACGGGAATAAGTCAGTTTATAATAATACCATTTAGGTATGTAAATCATAATCTGTGATAGTCTAGTGGTTAGCACGTCCGCCTCCTATTCGGAGGTCGGGGGTTCGATCTCGGGCACGCACCTTTTCGGAGACATAGTTAAGGACCTGGAGAGTGAGATAAGCTACTTTTATTCCAGAAAATCAAAGAGTGCCCGCGGGATTTTTAACTACCTAAATCTACGCGGACAAAATCGCTTGCATCAGCCAGTATATCTGGGTTTTATTAATTTTTTTTTCTAAAGAATATTAGCCATGTTGAATGACTAATATTCCCCTTTTCCTCCCCAACTAAGCGTAAAGCTTGTGCTAGGAATAGGTACGACAATAGTGCAACGGGCGGGGTTTGAACCGTCGAGCTTCGGTTTTCAGTCCACTCCTATACCCGTTGAGCTATTGAGGCTCTAAAGTGGTTGGTTCACATAACTGGAAATCTATTACAATGCAAACCAAATACGGGTTTGAGATATTATGGTTCTTGCAAAAGTCTATAATATGTAAAACAGGTAAACAAAGAATTTCTTAAGATACCAACCGCTGTTTAAGAGAAGTGTAGGTATTTTGATTACGTCATGGACTTAAAACCACAGAGATAATCAACGAAGAGTATGTTTAATTAACAGTAAAAATAAAATATAATAAACACCATAGTTACCAAAGAAAGTTCAATAGCTCAACGGTTAAAAAGCGCGGCGGATTAAAATCCCAAAGGTCACAGGTTCAACCCCACCCGTTGTCGCACCCACTCCTTTCTTTTTTTTTTCCGTGGGAAATCCTCATGGATGCCACCGCACCCGGGGAGGTATGGAGGTTATGTCGGACTCTTACCGACTAAAACCCCACGATGTTCCACGCATCGCCTGGTGGCTGGGCTACGGGGTCAAACACGTTCGCGCAACCCAGCCAGCGGCGCCTGCTAAGGACCCTCCTCAGGGGACCAATAAAATCCCTACACAAAATTTCTACCTGCGATCTTGCACAGGTACCTTCCGAAGCAGCCGTGCCCCGAAAGAACCTGCACAAGATGGAAGGTAAGTACTCCGTGCCCTCTCTCCACCCACTGTTGAAGAACTGTCCTGTGACCTGCGCTGGGTGGTCGCACCCACTCCTAGCACAAGCTTTCGTTTTGTTGCAGGGAAAAGAGGAATACCTATTAATCATTATTAACATGGCTAATATTCTTTAAAAAAACACACAGGCAAACCAAACTCAATGTACCTACTAAGTGTTTGAATTATCCCTAATGGTATCTCCCCACCCCCCATAAATACTAGGTTAGGTACCTATATTATAATTACCGTACGGTCAACATGAAACTAACTGACTGACAGACAACGCACAGCCTAACAGTGGACATAGTGATCATTGAAAGGAGCATTATAATATATTCCTTGAGTTCCTTAGGGGAGCATTAAGAAGGGATTTTTGAATCTATAAAATCTACAAAAAAATTAAATTCAAGCGGATGATGTCACAGGAATAGGGTAGAAGTTAGTAAGAATAATACAATAATATAAAAACTTACTTAAAACTAAACTATACTAACTTATAATTTAAAATTAATCAATTTAGGTATGACGATACAAAACTAATATTATGCAAGTCCGCGTGGAATACACAAATTTCAAACTCCTATTGTAGTCCCTTAGGGGTTGAATTTTCAAAAATCCTTTCTTAGCGGATAGCGTCTACAACTGCATGCCAAATTTCAGCCCGATCCGTCCAGTAGTTTGAGCTGTGCGTTGATAGATCAGTCAGTCAGTCAGCTTTTCCTTTTTTATACCTATTTAAAATTGGCAATTTCAAGTAGGTATTACTAACACTTCATAAATCTTCAAACTTTTTCGCTTATACATAACCGACAATATTAATAAAATATAACAAACTTTTACAACTTAATCGTAACAACTTATAGATATTAAAGCATTAAGTTATGCGCTCCTAAAAAGGCTTAAGAATGATTTATTGAGCAATTTACATACTATGAATGTAACTTTTTCGGTACAATGGGACCGATTCTCTTGTACACAATCTCTAAACGGTATACAAAGAAATATTTTTTATATCTAAATTAAAATTAAAAAAACAACATATCTCTAAACTAAACTAAATTAACATGTCTAAATCTAGTGCTATCCTATTCCGCAAGCAACATTGTTGTTAAGAGATTGTGTACAACGGAATTAGCGACAATGGCGCTTATTCTGTTGTTTTTCGCTAAACTAAATTTAGAGTATCTACATCCTTTTCTTTTTATTATTGCTAAAAAAGGACGAAACATGAATTTTATATTTAAAGACTAAATTTTAGTGCACGCTACAAATTTAAACGATAAATACGCTCTCGCGACTGGCAGCTAAAGTCACGAGTTTTGACGGCTCTAAATTAAACTTAAAACTGTCAAACTATGTCTGTCCTTTTCATATAATATTAGTAAAAAGAGGATGTAAATGTTCTTAAATTTAGTTATTCTCAGAATCAGTACCAATGTGTGTTATACAAATACAATCAAGTGTTAGGTACAACACGGTAGTTATAGTATTCGGATAGTAAAATTAATTTGCGAGAATTTTAGCTGTTATTTTTTATTACTTATGTTAATCTGTTTTCCCTTTAGAAATAATATCATCATCATCATCATGATTACCTCATCGCCGGCTCACTACAGAGCACGGGTCTCCTCTCAGAGTGAGAAGGGTTTTTGGCCATAGTCTACCACGCTGGCCATGTCCGGATTGGTAGACTTCACACACCTTTGAGAACATTATTGAGAACTCTCAGGCATACAGGTTTCCTCACGATGTTTTCCTTCGCCTTTAAAGCAAGTAATAGTGAAGGGAAGGGAAAATTGAAAGAGACTTTCACATGCAGGAAGAGAAGAGAAGAAGGTAGAGATACAAGAAGTTATCTGTTCTACACGGGATTTTAAAGAACCTAATTCCACGCAGACGAAATTGTGGGCATAAGCTAGTAATTATATAAAAATAGTAGGTGACTGACTGACCGGCTTTGGAGGCAGGTAGAGAAGAGAAGAAGATAGAACGTGTTGATCCATACTAATATTATAAATGCGAAAGTGTGTCTGTCTGTCTGTCTGCTAGCTTTTCACGGCCCATCCGTTCTA
This sequence comes from Maniola hyperantus, assembly GCF_902806685.2. NCBI lineage: Eukaryota > Metazoa > Arthropoda > Insecta > Lepidoptera > Nymphalidae > Maniola > Maniola hyperantus. The sequence goes on along the minus strand of NC_048540.1, from coordinate 14,940,829 downwards.
CCGATTTTGATGAAATTTGGTACAGAGATAGCTTGCATCCCGGGGAAGGACATAGGCTACTCTTTATCCCGGAAAATCAAAGAGTTCCCACAGGATTTTCAAAAACCAAAATCCACGCGGACGAAGTCGCGGGCATCATCTAGTGTAAAATAAAATGAGTAAGTAACTAGGTATATTTTTAATGAATCTACACAGACATGTGACGCAAGTAGCTCGTAGGTAAAAGTGCTGAGTGTAACCTACAAATCCTCATACCAACTCAAAAGTGGGACAAAATCTTTACACTGCAAGCAATATAATAACGTATGTAATACAATTAGAATGTATGTCTGCTTACTACGAATTTTCTTGACCTAGTATTTCGTAATTATTGGTTAATGCAAATTTGATAGGGCAACCATTGAGTGATAGGTTTCATCTTATTAAATGATAGATGATTAACAAATAATGTGAAATCTTTTTTTTTTAGGGTTCCGTACCTCAAAAGGAAAAACGGAACCCTTATAGGATCACTTTGTTGTCTGTCCGTCTGTCTGTCGGTCTGTCAAGAAACCTACAGGGTACTTCCCGTTGACCTAGAATCATGAAATTTGGCAGGTAGGTAGGTCTTATAGCAGACATTAGGGGAAAAATCTAAAAACCGTGAGTGTAGGCTTACATCACACAAAAAAAATTAAATTGTGGTCATGAAATAATAATTAGAATTTTCAATTACAGAAGTAAGATAACAATTGGGATAATATCAATTGGGGTATCATATGAAAGGTCTTCACCTGTACATTCTAAAACAGATTTTTATTTATTTTTATGCATCATAGTTTTTGAATTATCGTGCAAAATGTCGAAAAAATATGACTGTAGTACGGAACCCTCAGTCCGTGAGTCTGAGTCGCACTTGGCCGGTTTTTTGATGAAGTAATAATATGGTTTCGGTCTAAGATGGTAGTACGGTCACTCAGAAGTCTTTGATTTTCCGGGATAAAAATTAGTCTATGCCACTCTCCCAGGTCTTTAACTATACCCATGCAAAAAATCACGTCAATCGGTTGCTCCGTTGAGACGTGATTGAAGGACAAACCAACAAACGAACATTTATTATATGGGTACTACTGACGTGAATGTCATACTTTGGACATTCACGGATGCGAATGCGAATGCGAACATCTGCTGCCAACATTCTCGAATGCGAATGCGGATGCAAATATTCAGTTTTTGTTTATATTTGGCGCCATTTGTCTATGGCTTGGTGACCTTGTCAGTCACTCTACCAAATGATAAAGAGAAGACCGATAATGTGATTACGAGGTTAACTTATTTTTTATCACACTAAAAACATAAGAAATTAATGGATTTTGTTTTATTAACCAACAATTACACCAAAAAAATATTTGTATATTCGCAAAACATTCGCAGTAATTTCGCGAATGCGAATGCGAATATGCAAATTTATGCAAATATCCGCGAATGCGAATGCGAATATTCGTTACATCACTAATGGGTAGGTACTGATTTACACCAAACACGTCCGTTTTGCACTCGCTCGTAGATGGCACTTGTTTTGGAAAAATTATGATGATGGTGAATGACAAATAAAATTTATGGAGATTATCAGTTTACAAATATTATTACAATCATAAATTATGTAATCACCATAATATAATTTATAGGTCCATTTCATAATTTAGACCGACTCTCTAACGAGGCCTTTACGTGCGAGAGCCACGCAACTTGACCGGAAGCTTTTAGAACTGGATAATACTGCGTTAAGAAGATCATCGGGGAAGGTAGGTATAAGTCCCACAAATTGCTAATGAGCGTGGCCGCCATTTTAGTGACGTCAGCACTAGACAGAAATTCGAGCTGATGGTATATTTTTATTTCGGCTGACGTCAAAATGACGTCATTTCGATGTTAATAAATAAATAAATAAAAGTTTATTCAGCTCACAAAACAAGAAAAAACGAAAAAAAAAAAGAAAACCTAATGAGACATGGTTCCAGCGTAATAGCAATTTGCGGGACTTATAATCGTAACTCGGACAGGCAATGTAATGTCATCATCATTTTGACGACCTACCTGGCGCATTGGTAAGCGCTGTGGTCTTATTAGTGGGAGGTCCCGGGTTCGATTCCTGGCAGGGATTTGGAATTTTATATTTTCTAAATTCCTGGTCTGGGCTGGTGGGAGGCTTCAGCCGTGGCTAGTAACCACCCTACTTGCAAAGCTGTGCCGCCAAGCGATTTAGCGTTCCGGTACGATGCTGTGTAGAAACCAAAGGGGCATGGGTTTATTAAAAACTGCCATACCCCTTCCAGGTTAGCCCGCTTGCATCTTAGACTGCATCGTCACTTACCACTAGGTGAGATCGCCAGTCTACTACTGAGCACGGGTCTCCTTGATGGGTCGGAATGACTTCACACACCTTTGAGGACTTTATAGAGAACTCTCAGGCATGCAGGTTTCCTCACGATGTTTCCCTTCACCGTTAAAACAAGTGATATTTAATTGCTTAAAATGCCCATAACTCCGAAAAGTTAGAGGTGGATGCCCGGGATCGAACCCCCGACCTCCCGAATACGAGACGACCGTCTTAACCACTAGGCTATTAGGTACACACATAATACGAAAAAAATTGGATCCGCTCCCTGTTGACCGCTAAGCTTTTTTTTTAAATAGAGATAGCGACCAAAAGAGCAGGTGGGTCACCTGATGATAAGTGATTACCGCCGCCCATGAACATTTGCAGCACCAGAGGAGCTGCCAGAAATTTGTTGGTCCGCCCCTTGAATATCCCCATCAAGTGGGAACACCGCCGATAGGAGTTGATTCCAAAGTTTGCATGTGCGTGGAAAGAAGGACGGACGGACGGTCGAAGCGCACCAGACTCCCATGTGGTAAGGGTAAAATTGCTTACGGTGGCGCGCTGTGCGTTTGTAGAAAAAGGTGGGTGGAATGAGGACAAAAAGTTATTAAGGCTTACACTGGCATTGCATGTCGTCTGAATGATCCACTAAAGAAGCCCCTATCTTGACAACGAATCCCAGTATAAGCATCCGCTAATACTGTTCACTCTGGCTAGGCTATTAAGGCTTCTACTTGATGTAACTTAACATTAACACATCATTATTCACGCTCTCTTACAATCTAACTACCACTCCCTCTATCAATTTTACTTTTTTTTTAAGTCGCAGACGCAACAAGTGTTTAGCAAAACGACAAAACAAGACAACAGCTTGTTACAAAACGTCAAACTTTCACCTAAATTAGAGCTAAAAGTGTCTACCGTAAAAAATACGCATGCCCAGTCAAAGGGTTTGAAATAACCACATACCTACCGTAATTGAGACGTAATGCTTTCTATTTAAATTATCTAATTTATCTATAAAAAAATCTATCAAATTGCATAATAATACAAATTTAATTAAAAGAAAAAAACATTAAATTTAAAACTAGTGTGAAAAATTAATTTTACGAACCTCTACAGCTCCTGGGAAATAGGAGACACAATGAACTAAAAAAATGTACACACGCGATCGCGTAGTAAGAATTCGATTACTGGAAATGGGGCACAAAACACGTCAACCCTTCGAGATGGTCTGAAAGCAACTGGTGTAAATGCTTCTTGCAGTAGGCTGCGCGGGCGCAGGCTGTACTGCGATGTTCATCGAAGCCTACGCGTTATGCAATTTGAAATATTATGTTTTTGAGATCACCCGTCACCGTTTTCTCTAAGCAATTTTGTCTTTACGGTTTTGTTATAATATTTGTGCTGTTCGTACACGTGATAGTTTGTGATCCAAATTCCTTTAGAGCCTTCTATTTGTCGAAGACGTCGTGATAGTCTAGTGGTTTAGACATCCGCCTTCTATTCGGGAAGTCGACGGTTCGATCCCTGCCACCTCTAACTTTTCGGAATTTTGTGCCTTATTTAGCTATGAAATATCACTTGCTTTAACGGTGAAGGAAATATCGTGAGGAAACCTGCATGTCTGAACGTTCTCCATAATGTTCTCAATGGTGTGTAAAGTCTGCCAATCAGCTCTTGCACAGCGTGGTAAAGTATGGCCAAACTCTCACTCTGAGAGGAGACCCGTGCTCTGTAGTAACCCGGCGATAGGTTGATCATGATGATGATATAAACTACTAGAAACTAAAAAAGAGAAGCGAGAAGTGAGAAGCGAGGAGCTAAAAGCTATAAACTATAAACCGCTATAAACTATAAACTACCTATGAACTATATACTATGTATTAAACTAAACTAAACTAAAACTAGGAACTAAAGTTTTTAAATATGTAATATGTCTTATACCTGTATAATAATGTCGTATGGACGGAACGTGGACATGAACAGTGGAATGTTCACAAATTGCTCGTCCACAAAATATTTAAAGTTGGGTATCTCTCTTGACTCTTAGGGGATAAAATCCGGAACAAGGGAATTTGCAGAAGAACAAAAGCAACCGACACAGCTCAAAGGATTAGCGCTGAAGTGGCACAGTGCAGGTCATGTCTGTAGCAGAACCGACGGCCGTTGGGGCTGACGTGTTCTGGAGTGAAAACCACATACCGGTAAGCGAAGTGTAGGATGACCTCCATCCCGCTGGTCCGATGACTTGAAGAAGCGGGAAGCGAGTGAATGTGGAAGGCGGAGGACCGTGTTTGGTGGCGCGCTCTTGGAAAGGCATAGGTCCAGCAGTGGACGCATACAGGCTGATGTAATGGAATGAAAAGTTAATAAAAAATATAATCCATACTCCATGCTAATATTATAAATGCGAAAGTGTGTCTGTCTGTCCGTCTGTCTGTCCGTCTGTCTGTCTGTCTGCTAGCCTTTCATGGTCCATCCGTTCAACCGATTTTGACGAAATTTGATACAGCGATAGCTTGCATCTCGGAGAAGGGCATAGGCTACTTTTTATGCCGGAAAATCAAAGAGTTCCCACGGAGTTTTGAAATACCTAAATCCACGCGGACGAAGTCGTGGGCATTATAACTAGTTGCTTATACGGAAAACTTACTTTATAAGGAAACACTTTTTGAATAATCTTTTTTTTTTTCATTTAAATTTTTTCACAATCCAATTCCGGGATTCTGGTATCCCGGTATTGAAAAAAATGTTTCGGTATTCGAAAGCCCTTGCAATAAAACTGCGTGATGCAATCTAAACCATGTTGTGTAGACCTTTGGGCCACTAAGCCATCAAAGTAAGTTACTTTTCTTACGGTTAGTCAATATTTACATACATAGTTAAAATATTCCACAGTGTTATATAATTTAATAAACGGTTACAGTAAAGAGCCGTTAAACCGATTTTGGGGTCAAGGTGAGTATTTGCTTAGTAATTATCGCATTATTGACTATTTTCATCTTGAATGTACTATAATTATTATTGTTGTATTCTGAGCGTTTATGAACGTTTCTGCAAAAAGCACTTTACATAATCTAAGCAAAAATAGATTGTATAGAGGACTAAGTAGGAAAACATCTTGAGGAAACCTGCATGCCTGAGAGTTCTCCATAATGTTCTCGAAGGTGTGAGAAACGTACCAATCCGCACATGACCAGCGTGAAAAACTATGGCCAAAACACTTCTCACTCTGAGAGGAGACCCGTGCTCTGTAGTGAGCCGGCGAAGGGTTGATCATGATGATGATGAAGGAACAAGTCATGTACTATGAACAAAAATATTGGAAAGTCTGAAGATAACCTACTTAGGTCAAATTTTTATAAAAACTAAGCAGTAGGCACACTAGGCATAATTACGCATTTAATATTCTTGCAAAATATATTCACTATGCAAATGTTCTTACTTTCGCATTGACTTATATATTACTTCGTAAGGACAGGGCCATTGAACAAGCAAAATGGCACCGACTCATTGGCCCTAAAATTTTTATTTAGCACCAATACAACCTCAGTGACGTCTGGATTTCAAACACTTCGTTCATTAGTATCTAAGATGTGGCGCTGATTTATTTGGTTCCAAAACCGTGAAAAATTTTGTTCGTTTGGGCATATCTTGTCATTTATATCGATGTATTTTTGTCGATTTTAAGATCGAGTCCACTGAAGACAGGTCTGCAAATGAAACCAAGACACTAAAACTAGTCAAATGCGTGACAAAACACGCAAAAGGTAGGGTTCCTTAGTTATGCTTTTTTTATTTTTTATTCAGATAAGATTTTTTATTAAGTTTGCCTTTGACTGCAATCTCACCTGGTGGTAAGTGATGATGTAGTCTAGGTAGAGAGAGCCAGCGCGTGCCAGACCTTCGTTATTTTATAAAAGCTGAAAGTTCGAAACTCAAACTCAAATTATTTATTCAGAATTGGTAAAATTTTACGCTTCCTGATTGTCAAAAATTTTTATTTGTAAGATGATATGATATAGTGGTGATAATTAATACGTACTTAAAACTAAAGCTACGAGGGTTCCAAACGCGCCCAGGTCTGAGAAGAGGCCACAACAAACTCAGCTGGGAATTCTCTGCGTACTGTCCCCAACACAGCGAGGAACGATCAGCGACTATGAAGTTTGGATCATGGTGGCTTTGGGAGATAACATGTAAAAAAGGTGTAAAAAATCTTAAGTCAAAGTATAAAGTCTATTTTTCTAATACTTTCTTACGAATAGTAGTCACGCATTGCCAGACACCTAGTGTCATGGCAACACCCTGCCAGACACTCCTAAACTTTAATAAATTGTTACTCTCACCTACCTCTTATCGTTAGAATACTTATCCCGAATGACAATGGTTAAATATAAATTAATAAAAAAAAATCAACATGCGGCTTTATGGCCACATACAGGCTACCGCCATGTTGTTTTTGTTAACTTGAAAACTACGGAACCCTAAAAAATTTTTCGCCAATTCCAGTGGCATGTTATGGTATTATTATGATACGCAAAGGAAACTGTTACTTAACGCTTAATAAAAAAGATTTATTATATTGCCCAACTCTAATTGGATTGCTAGCATAAAATAATAATCGACGGCCTATCATCAAAATTCAATAATTTATAATAATCTTGTGATAGGTGCTTAATATAGAGAATAGCAGAAATTTATATACTTACATAAAGTATGTTTATTTTAACCTAGTTGACCAGGCCGGCTTTGCCCGGCTGCGCGATTGCGGGAGAATGACAGCTACAATGTCACGATCGCAATCACCTATGATTGGTTAACGTTCGCTCACTATTGGCTACAAATGCATTGTTGCAAGAATCGCACAAATTCAGCCAATCAGAACAATTGAGATTGTAATAATGATTGATATGCAGGTTTTAGACAAATGCCCTACGGATGGTCTTATCTATCTTTAACGACCTCCCTGGCTCAGTGATATCTGGTAAGCGCTGTTGTCTTATTAGTGGGAGGTCCCGGGTTCGATTCCCGGCAGGGGTTTGGAATTTTATAATTTCTAAATTTCTGGTCAGGTCTGGTGGAAAGCTTCGGCCGTGGCTAGTTACCACCCTACCGGCAAAGCTGTGCCACCAAGCAATTTAGCGTTTCGGTACTAACCAAAAGGTTGTGGGTTTAATAAAAAACTGCCATACCCCTTTCAGGTTGGCCCGCTTCCATCTTAGACTGCATCATCACTTACCACCAGGAGAGATTTCAGTCAAGGGCAAACTTGTACCTGAATTTAAAAAAAAATTGACGAACTCCCTGGCGCAGTAGTGAGCGCTGTCGTTTATAATGGGAGGTACCGAGTTCGATTCCTGTTACGTCACGTCAGGATACGTCAGGTTTTTTTCATCAGGTCCGATCCGGTCAGGTTACCTGAAGGCACGGCGATACAGGTCCGATTCTTGCGTCAGGTTACCGCCATGATGAGCGATCAGGTTACCTGATCGGACGTGTATTGTACATTCAAACAAATGTATGACTTCAATGCCTTCAGGTAGCCTCACCTGACCGTATCTGATGAAAAAACCTGTCTTATGTTGCCGGCCTTATAGTTTCTAGTTCTACTCGTTTCTCATTCACCGTCGGCGGTCGGACCACTGCCTAAGTCAGAAGGGATTTTCATAAATTCCACTCAAGCGAAGTCAGGGCGGGTCAGCTAGTATAAATAGAGGGTAATGATGCGCAAGGAACGTGTACTAACAATATCGGATGCGTATTGCGCCGCTGGAAACGGAAATGAAAGTTATTCACGTTGCCCCAATGTAACCTTCAGCCAACCAATGCTGTGTGTAAGGGACACGTAATATCCTCTATTCTACGAATCAGTTTCGGTTTGATACAATTTGATGATAATGATGATGATGGCGACCTCGCACCGGAAGACGCAGCGTTGGAAGACCCCCACTAGGTGGACGGACGACATCAGACGAGTCGCAGGGAGCCGCTGGATTCAGGTGGCGCAAGACCGTGGCGTGTGGATGTCCCTACAAGAGACCTATCCAGCAGTGGACGTCTATTGGTTGATAATGATCATGATGATGATGATGATGGAATCCTTTTATTCCCGCATGGAACTGATGTCGTGGTGCAGTTGTGCGCGTTATGGCCTTATCTAATTAATACAAATCATGCCCGCGTGGAATGGTGCCAAGAATAATGGCTGCATTTCCGCCCTGGACAGCTAGGCTAATCCGTTGCGCAAAAAATAAGCCCTCCTGTCTCCAGATGAGGCTATTAATCGCAGTGAAAGGTCTCATAAAAAAAAATTTTTTAAGACTCCACGGCCCCAGGGTTTCCACGGCAAACGGAACAAAACTGTAACTCTCAATAAGAGAGGCATACTTGCACCGCTTGCCGTTTTCAACTGTTTCTGCTGCGGCTCCCGGTCTTGATGCTGTCCTGATATGACACGGGGCCAATGTGTCAACGCAAGTTGCGTCCCACATTAGCGCCCGTCCCCGTTCCCGGAACCAGCGTCAATGGTCTTTCGCATATTTTATAATAATATTAACTAGCTGATGCCCGCAACCTCGCACCGGAAGACGCGGCGTTGGAAGACCTCCCACTCGGTGGACGGACGACATCAGACGAGTCGCAAGGAGCCGCTGGATTCAGGCGGCGCAAGACCGTGGCGTGGCGTGACTGATGGGTAGTGCAGAGATTCTGACAATGCAGAATAGCTCAGACCTATGATAATGATGATGATGATGATAGAAACTCTTAGATGATCATAGCAGGTACCCAGTGGCGTGCACAGAGTCCGAAACCAGGGTAAGATAGGCCTTAGATAATAGATACACCTTATGTAGACCTTTGGAAAGGCAGGTCATAAAGAAAAATGTCGTTTCAACTAGGGTAAGCAGTACTTTTATGCCTCTATGAATTGCACGCCACTGCAGGTACCTACGTAAATAGCATTTAATCAATGTCTGTTTATTATTCTATGACACTGGCAGACATTTTTCACACCTATCGATTGCAGTTTGACCTACGGCATGCAACATAATTTGTTTTATGTAATATATTATCACTAGCTTATCCCGCGACTTCATCCGCGTAGGCTACAGACATTACAAACTCCTATTTTACCGCCTTTTAGGTTGAATTTTCGAAAATCTTTCTTAGCGGATGTCTACGTCATAATAGCTATTTATATGCCTCAGCCGAACCGTCCAGTAGTTTGAGCTGTGCGTTGATAGATCAGTCAGTCAGTCATGCTTAAAACGCAGCTATGATAAAGATTTATAGGTAAGTATCTCTATTTTAATGTAAATTCAGAAGAATTCATTTTATTTGACGAAACATAGATAACGAAATAAAGTTGTACAGTAGCAGATAGTTTTGTATAATAATATTTGTGTTATCACAGATTATTTTAAAGTAAAAGTTTGTTTTGTTTTTGAGATCAGTGTAACTTTTCAGTTTTCAGGAAAAATTAAATTGTGGTGATTGCCACAATTGCAAGTAGATGGCGCTCCTAACTCGTACGAAGAAATTAGATCCAAACTTAAACAATCTTGTACATCAATCCATGCCTTGATTACGCACGTCGCTCTCACTAGATGGCAGCACGGATAGCATCCTAAGTACGATTAGTACGAGATTTTATGTCTCACCAACGTTGATAGTATTCGAGTGTCGAAACACTTCCGCCTTATAGTAAACTGGATCTTGTCTTCCTTGTTTTAAAGCTCAAGTTTGTTTACACATCTACAGTCAGCGCTCCAAGCGGAAACGTTATCAATGGCAAGGCATTATTGACTTCAATTCAAGACCCTTTAGGTCTACTTTACTTTGACGTTATTGTGTTTCGACTCTCGAATTCTAGCAATGTTGCTTGGTGAGACGTAAAATTATAAATAATATCTTCACGGCTGTACTCACGTGTTTAGTCGACGATAGCCCGACTAGTTTCGAACCCATCCGGGGTCCTTTTTCAAGGGAGTCAGTTCGCAGTCACAACCGCGGCGCGTGCGCGAACTGACTCCCTTGAAAAAGGACCCCGGATGGGTTCGAAACTAGTCGGGCTAACGTCGACTAAACACGTTAGTACAGCCGGGATAGATATTATTTATAATGGAAATCACTCACGGTAGTTTAAACGCTAAAAAAGAGACGTAAAATCTTATACTAAGCGTACTGAAGAGATCTCCCTTTGATACGGTCGAGCCTATAACACACCGCCTCCCGTACAAAATCAAAGGTTTTCTTGCGTTTCCATAATATGGTTCCCATTCATACTAAATGACAGGTTTAATAAAGTTAAGGTTTAGTTTTAAGTTTACGTAATTAATTACCACTATACATCATAGTACTGCAAATTCAGCAATTATTGGCAATCACAAAGTTTATAGGTAACGCGCTGGCTCTCAGTCCATTATCTTTAACACTTTAACTGCGGCAAACGCAAGTGCTGTGTTTTATATTGCGTAACGCGTATGCGGCTCGCACACGCCACGCACGTTCTATACAGGAATGCGGCACAACGAACATAATGCGTTTTTTTCGCCACTCCGCGAGTGCGGGCGTACACAAACCCTGCGTTTTATTGAATGCCAAGCCAGTGAACTAGTCAAATCAGTAACTTTTTATCAAACGTCAAAACGCGCGCTAAGTATACAAGATTCTATGAAATACTGGATGGTAGGGAATCCTTCGTGTGCGAGTCCGGCTCGCACTTGACCTTTTTTATGTTGATTATAATAAAAATATTAAATTATTAGTTGTTTTTTTTTTCCAAATAATATTTGCAGTTGAGAACCACCTCGTTTTTGGAAGTCAGTTAAAATAAAGTCCTATTATCTGCAGCTGGAAAGAGATTAGGAACTCTGTAATATTGTGGGCTCTTTTGTTTAGCAGTAAACGCAATAACAACAAGGCCGGAAGCAAAATAAAGCTAAAGACTTAATCCAAATCCTTTCCCTGGAGAGATTAAGAATAACAAAAATTATTACTTCATTCCACAGATAAAGTATAGATAATTTGGATTGGGTTTATCCTTAAATAAAACAATAAGCTTGTCAGTTCATTTTTATTTACAATTATTTACAGGTTAAAAATTATTATAAAAGAATTATTTACAGGTCAATTATCCATACTAATATTATAAATGAGAAAGTGTGTGTCTGTCCGTCCGTCTGTCTGTCTGTCTGCTAGCGTTTCACGGCCCATCCGTTCAACCGATTTCGACGAAATTTGGTACAGAGACAGCTTGCATCCCGGGGAAGGCCATTTAGGGACTTTTTATCCCGGAAAATCAAAGAGTTCCCACAAGGAGTTCTAAATACACGCGGACGAAGTCGCGGGCATCCTCTAGTTATAAAATATTTACATTACATACCTATTCATTTTTTTTTTTAATTTTTTTTTTTTTAATTATTTTTTTTTAATTTTTTTTTTTTTAATTTTTTTTTTAATGTACAAGTTCATTTAATAAATTCATTGAGGAGCCCTGGAAAATTGGAGACCCTTGAGCAGTTTAATTGACTCGCATAACCCCCCTTTCGCACGGCGTCCAGTTTTTTGCAGGATCCCGTTTGATGGCGAATGTGTTCGTATGCTAGCGTTCACACGAGCATCCCGCATGCGGGATGCTCGCTAGCATATAAACACATTCGCCTTCAAACGGGATCCTGCAAAAAACTGGACGCCGTGTGAAAGGGCTGTAAGGGTGACTGGCCACTGAAGCGGAGCGGAGCGGAGATGTGTTGAGCAGACCAATCAGATTGTCGGTAAATAACGTAATAATTTTATTCCGTCATCTGACGAAGCTCTGATTGGTCAACTATACACATCTCCGCTTAGCTTCGCTTCTGTGGACAGGCACCCTTAGTGTTAAAATACGAGTCAATTAAAACTACTAGCCCATTTTACCAGGGCTCCTCGTGCCTCGCTCCTAGCGCGCGTTCGTGCTGCGCCACGCGGCGCTGTACGCGTTTTTGGACTGCGGCCATGGCCGCGTCCCAAAGCGCCTGCAGTTCTTGGAGCTCCTGATCCGTCATTGGTGGCCTCCTCCTCTCCGGAGGAGAGCACCAATGCCGCGGCGGCTCCGGCAGCCGCATAGTCGGAGGGGTGCGGCGCTCGGGCTCAGGTGACGGCGGAGGCGCCGGTGTACACTCAGCTGTCTCCACTCTATAAGATGTCGAAGAAGATAGTTTTATCAAGTCCACTTTGATTACACAAAAACAAAAAGTCAGACTCGCTCACAAAGGGTTCATCACATCATACAAACATGGCAGCCAATTTGAAATTTTTATTATTTTTAGGGTTCCGTACCACATAAGGTATGAGGTACGATTTATAGGATCCTAGCCGAGTCTAGCAAGACCGCTTTTTGCATCCTGGCTGCGTGCGAACTGCCACGGAACCTCAGTCGCCTTAGATGGTGAGCGAGGCTGATTGGGATCAACCCATTCGCAGATATAACGATTGGGATGATTTCAGTGGACTCCACAGCTCAGTCTCTGTGGTCTCAGCTCTCACGAGGTTCTCATCATATGAAATGGTGATGTCCACCAAAAGCACCCTCGACTGTGCCCGGTCCACCACCACGAGGTCAGGCTTATTCGCTAGTATACTCCTGTCCGTGATGATGGACCGGTCCCAATAGAGCCGGACTCCGTCAGTTATTATTATTTTTATTATAGCAGACATTAGAGAAAAATTGGAAAATCGTGAATTTGTGGTTACATCACACAAAAATAATTAAATTGTGGTCATGATCTAATAATTAGTATTTTCAATAATCAAAGTAAGATAACTATATCAAATGTTCATTCTTATTATTTTGCACTATGCAATAGATGAATATTGAAATTGAAAACTTACTTTGCTTGGCAGCAAAACCAACGCTGCCACCACTTAGGCTGGCTGCCTAGCAGGGGATACCTGCAAAAACAAAATCAAAATTCAACCACTCCGGCTGAGATCTATAGAGTGCACTTTGACAGATTTATGTGGAAGATTTAGCTCGTTTTAAGTCTAAGCTAAGTCAAAGTGCGCTCTATAGATCTCGCCCTTAGTAATTCACAATAATTATTAGGTATCTATATATTTATTATAGACTAGCTGATGCCCGCAACTTCATACGCGTGGATTTAGGGTTTTAAAAATCCTGTGGGAACTCATTGATTTCCCGGGATAAAAAGTGTCACTCTCCATGCAAAAATCACGTCCGTTGCCCTGTTGCGATGTGTTTGAAGAGGAAACCAACAAACAAACACTTTCGCATTTATATTATGGGTACTGATTTTTATGCAACTGTCCGGCAGATAACTGTATGTATAGTAGGTAAAGGACAGACAAAACAAAGGTAAACTCTATGTATTGCAAACTTCTATAATATGATGAAACTTGTTTTATGTTGTTGTTGAACGAATTGCTACTACCCTTATGTTGAAACACTGAGCGTAGGTATTTAGACTCCAAAAAATTTACTTGCCTTTCAGTCTCCATCGTGACGCAAATAATCACCGACCAGAAATAAAAATAATAATAAACCGAATAAATTCCATCCACAACTGACAAGTCCGCGTCCACAGATAGTTCACAGACTAGTAATGATTTTTTTTACGGCTCTGGGTTCTTTTTCTGGCGGCTCCACGTGCTTGGTGTTTGGTAACTATATTCATGATAGGTAGGTAATATAATAATATTGTATATTTTAGTAGGTAGATAATGTAAAAAAACCGGCCAAGTGCGAGTCAGACTCTCACACCGAGGGTTCCGAACGTATTTTTTTCGACATTTTGCAGGATAGCCACCAAAATAAATATAGAAACTTTTAGCAATTTTTTTAATTATCAATAGTTGAACTCTATTAATTATTAGTGATTATACCTAAAGAAATCAGGTTTGTGACTTTCGGCGTAGTCTATGGTAAGCAGCGGCATCATCAAAGGTTTGCGGCGACACGATACAAACAGCGCGCCGCCAGTTACACTCGTGCCGACTGACCAATCGCGTGCAACCGCCATTCGCGTTTGCTCAAGCAACTGGTGTCATATTTTGTTTCACAGAGTACTTTTTACATATTTTTGTTTTTAGTAGGTGTAGCGACGCGAGGTGTACTAGATGGAAGTGAGTACTTACCGACTTTCTCTATTAATTATAGATAGGTATTGTGAGGAACTCTTATGTTATGAAGTTGAGGTTTACAGTTGGATTTTCGAGAACCTATGTAGGTACCTGTATTTCTGTAACAGGAGGTGATGTTTTGGTTTTGCTTATTACCTTATGACATTGTTTATATTTTATGCTGTTGACTAAAGAAGGTAAGTACCTACGTACTTAAGTACATTTATTTTGTTGTGTTAATCAGGAAGATCAAGACACTAATCCCAGCTCGTGGACCCCTGCGGCTGATACCTGCGCCGCGGGCACCGGCTCTGGCGGAGACGGCAGCGCAGGAGAGACGAATTTATCGGCTCTCCTGCGAGCTGCGATCGCTGCCGCACATAACCAAGACGCCGGGCTGTCCTGGCGCAGGACAGGTCAAGACGCAGGGGCTCTGCCATCGGGGGCGGCGTCGCAAGCGCCCCCCTCCGCCGCCAACAAAAACTCCCTTTCTAACCACACACCACCACACCAAAGAAAAACCCTTTCGGCTAAGGAGCGGGCTGCGAGGGACCTTAGGGACGCTGGGCCGTCCTGGGCCTACATGCCTTTTGAACGGCCCAGCGTCCAAGAGGCCTCTTGCAGCCGGCGGATCCTGTCCATCAGCGAGTCTGATGACAGTGACACTGATGGGCAGGGTCCGCGGAAGCGAAGATGTATTCGGAAGTGAATGAGATATCGTATTCACTTCCGAATACATCTTCGCTTCGTAGTCGAACTTTTTAGGGTTCCGTACCTAGTATACCTAGTTATTATAATATATTATTCAATTTTTATAATTTTTTGTAGTTTCATTATACATAATGTATTACCTAATGTATTGTACCTAATAGGTACATACCTATAAATATTTCATACTTTCATAATTATTATGTAGGTAAGTACGACGTTTTTGACGTGTAATAACCATTATAAATTATCGATTAAAGTAAAAAAGTACGTCATTATGATGTGACGTCACATTCCAATATTTCATAGAATATCGCATACAAACTGCGCGTTTTGACGATTGATAAAAAGTTACTGATTTGACTAATTGTCAAATACCGTAATATAACGCATCTGATGCGTGGGGCCGCACTGCTGTTGCTAAACGTTTCTCGCAAGTGATGCGTTTTGACCGCACGCTCGTAGCGTCCATTCAAACGCAGGGTACTCGTGCCCCGCACGGACGGTCGAGTTTGCTCCACGAGTGCGGGAACGCAACTGTCGCGTTAATCAGCCGCAATGCTGTATTGATTACGCTATAGTTCGCGAAGCAGTCAATGTGCATTCTAAAATGATAGGTTATGTTATAAATAATGATCACTCAATTTACATTTATTTCACTGTTTGACACACGCTTCGGTTCCCATGCCAATGTCAGCAACTTTCTTCTTAGATTTGGCGACGTAGCTTCGCACATAGAAGTTCGTGAAGAGAACAAAGAACGAGATGATGCTGGAGAGGCAGAAGTAGTGGAACAAGGCCGGGACGGGGCACGGCGTCAACTTCTGCTGATAGTGGAGATTGCAGAGAACTAAGATGAATTGCATCTGTAAGAAAGTATAAAAGAATATACCTACCTAATGTATAATTTTTTATTATTATTCAGATAGAAGTTAGCCCTTGACTGCAATCTCACCTGGTGGTAAGTGATGATGCAGTCTAAGATAGAAGCGGGCTAGCCTGGAAAGGGTATGACAGTTTTTAGGGTTCCTTACATCAAAAGGACAAACGCAACCCTTATAGGATTACTTTGTCTGTCTGTCTGTCTGTCTGTCTGTCTGTCTGTATGTCAAGAAACCTACCGGGTACTTCCCGTTGACCTAGAATCATGAAATATGTCAGGAAGGACCATCACAAGAAAAAAATAGCATCAAGACCGGGAGCCGCAGCAGAAACAGCTGAAAACGGCAAGCGGCGCAAGTATGCCTCTCTTATAGAGAGTTACATTTTTGTGCCGTTTGCCGTGGAGACCCTGGGGCCATGGAGTCTTAGTGCTAAAAATTTTTACGAGACATTTTACCGCGATTAATAGCCTCATCTGGTGACAGAAGGGCTGGCTCATTTTTTGCGCAACGGATCAGCCTGGCTGTCCAGCGCGGAAATGCAGCCAGTATTCTTGGCACTATTCCACGCGGTCATGATTTATATAGTAATTAGATAAGGCTAGCTTTAAGTTTTATTGTAATATTTAAAAAAAAAAAAAAAAAAATTGTTCATGAACAAATATTGCTATTTTCAACTTTCAAAGTAAGATACCAAGTGGGGTTTCATATGAAAGGGCTTCACTTGTGCATAATAAAACAGTTTTTTATGCATCGTAGTTTTAGGCTCGCGCACCGGGCGACGGTTCCGTACTCCAATCGTATTTTTTCGACATTTTGCACGATAAATCAAAAACTATTAAGTACCTACTCATAAAAATAAATAAAAATCTGTTTTAGAATGTACAGGTAAAGCCCTTTGCCTTTCATATGATATCACACTTGGTATAGTAATCTTACTTTGAAAGTTGAAAATACTAATATTTTGATCATGAACACATTTTAATTTTTTTTTGTGATGTAACCACAAATTCACGGTTTTCGGATTAATTCCTTTACTTGTGCTGTAAGACCTACCTACCCTATATTATTATTTTCTTATGTGTAAATATTATTTTCTATTAGTACAAGTACCTTATTACTTTCTTGACAGACACGACAGACGGACAGACAGACAACGAAGTGATCATATAAGGGTTCCTTTTTTACTTTTGAGGTACGGAACCCTAAAATCATCATTCATCAACCGATAGACGTCCACAGCTGGGCATAGGTCTCTTGTATAGGGACTTCCACACGCTATGGTCTTGCACCGTCTGAATCCAGCGACTCCCTGCGACTCGTCTGATGTCGTCCGTCCACCTAGTGGGGGTCTTTCAAGTTCCAACCCTAAAAATATATTTAGTTAAAGAAGTTTCTAGTATCAAAGTCTTACCAGTTGAACTTTGGTGAGGTGTTTCTTCCACCACACGTATTTCGCATACTCCGGCCCTAAAGATGAGATCCCATAATACGCATACATCAGCACATGAACAAAGCTGTTGATCAGCCCCACCACCACGAAGTGATCCGTGGGGTAGTACATCTGGTAGAACCACGACCAGGTCAGCATCAGGGTGTGGTGGAACACGTGGAGGAACGTCACTTGGTTATCCTTCTTCCTTAGCACGAAGAACACCGTGTCCAGAAGGTCTATATGCTTCGCTATGAAGTATGGTGTTATTTCGCTTATCACCTGAAAGAAAAGAGTTCGCATTGCTTCTGAAATTAATGTTTGCTCTTTTAATTTCGTCATTGCTTTAAACACAAGTTTAAAAAATCTATCAAAAGTAGGTATGCTCCTGAAAAAAACATATTACACAATTGAAGATTATCTAAATGATAAAAGAGCGTGGATTTGACCTGCAGGCCCTGCAGCTCGTTCCAGCAACGCGCAGGACTGCAAATTCTTTTGATACATGGCATAGTATTGTATATCAAATCTTTGAAAAGAGCAACCGTCGAGTTTCTTGCTGGTTCTTTCTCGGCGAGGAAAGGCATTTCGAACCAGTGGTAGATGCATATGACGATTCACAAAGACTTGCAAAAGTTTAATATTAATTGCATGCAAAATATTTTTTTTTTTATTTTTATTTTTTTTTATTGATATTTGCTCTTCAAATTTTGTCAGGCGTATAGAAAATAGAGGGACATGTGGGTTGTTTTCTTGTTTATTACAACGTTTGTCAATCGATTACGATTGTTAAGCAAGGTTGACCTAAGTCGGTAACTGGGGCTTTCTGAGACTGACCGACTTTGGAGTTCCAAAGGAGAATGCCAGATGGCCATAGTAAATTTGGCCCTTAGGTGCCCACACATGAAAGTACATGAAATGAACAGTTTATAATATAGCAATTATTTGGTAAACATTTGGATGTAAACAAGGAGATGGTTTCAATGTTACAAATTATTTTTATTTTTTATTTTCTAGAGGATCGATTTTCAAATTGTACAAACACATCGTACAGTAATGGGCTGATTACACCTACCGAGTACTGAAGCGAGACAGTAAAATGTCACTCGGCCGAGACAGTGCTGTGGTGGCCGTTTATACGTATTTCGAAATTGCGCCGAGCACTCGTAAGTGTTTATACCAACCGAGTACTCGACCGAGGACACTGACTCGCCACTGTACTCGTTAGGTGTAATCGTACCATTAGGGATAAATGGTTTTAAATACATGCGTCACACGTATTAAAAACTCAAAAATTGTAAGCAAATTTTTTTGCACAACTAGCAACTAGCTGCCCCGGCGAACTTCGTACCGCCTAACAGTCGATTTTTTTTCAGGACTTTTTTAAATTTTTCTCTCCATAAGAACCATCCTCGTACTTCAAGGAATATTATAAAAAAAGAATTAGCGAAAGCGGTTCAGCTGTTCTCGAGATTTGCGATCAGCAACACATTCAGCGATTCATTTTTATACATAGAGATATTAAGAATATGCTGGGCACAATTTGGGCCAATCCTTTTGGGCATTCCCCTTTGGCTTTTCCCTTCCTGCGTGGCTCTTCGCGTCGATCCCTGGTAGTATAACTAACAACGACAAAAAAATAGAAAATACGTCGCACAGTCGTTGCCCCACAGGGATTAATTAAATTACTAACACATCAAACGATTTACGACCATTGTATAGGTTATTAATTAACTTGTTTTTTTACTGTCAAAAAACATGATGTTAATCTACATAAATTATTATATAAGGATAAACGGACTAATTGATATATTAATAACGTAAACTTAGACCGGTGGATCTGGAAACATGAGGCTACGTGTAGGTGGACTCACAATGTAGACACTCAATAACACTCGATACACTATGCTGTGTAGGCCTTACTGGCCGCTAGAGCGGGGGGGGGGGGGGGGGGGGGGGGGGGAGTCCACGCCCGGGTGACGGTAGAAATCGGGGTCCTCGTCTCCGCCGGCGAAGACGCTGTAAAAAGGTTGACTTGTGTAGCCCTATGAGATAGGGAGCATTGTCGGTCATGATTTAGTCGTCGGGATCGTTAAGGACGTGCTTAGGGCGCCTTTTATCAGGGGGGGGGGGGGGAGAGGGGTCCATATATACTCATGTGCATATAGTCCCAATGCAGGACAGGTCGAGATGGGAATCAGGGTGGTAACGTGCGGGTGTGCGGGGCGTCCCCCAGCCTCATACCCCGATTGCTATCTCGACATGTCGCAAACTATAAGTAGGTAGATGAGATCGCGGGAAAAATCAAATTTTTAATCACAACCCATAATATTGTAAACTAGCTGATGCCGGTGAACTTTCAGTGTTTTAAAATCCCGTGGGAACTTTTCGATTTTCCGGGATGAAAGTAGCCTATGTCACTCTCCAGGTGATTGAAAGACAAACGCACAAACAACAAAGTTGTACGTAATGCGAAAAGTAATGGATTCGTGTGATTTTCGCGTATAGTTGAATACCCGGAGACTGACCTCGGCTAATTTTTGTCCCGTAAAATTAAAGGATTCCCACGGGATGCCTACCTAGGACAACCTACGCGGACGAAGTCGTGGGCATCAGCCAGAATTATTTTATGAACAAATCCTTACCTCTTTTAAATCTTCACCCCTAGGGCATCGAGTTATAATAACGCCATGTCTTATTACATATCTTGTGTACTGAAAAAAAAAACAAATTAAGTAATAATTATTATTTAAAAATTATATAGAAAAAAAATTGGGAACCCCCACTTTTTTGGATGTAAAAACCGCTACAATGGAACACGAAAAATAGTTACAAACATACATACACAGATACATACATACATAGACTGCTAAAATCATAACCCTTCCTTTTGGCTTTGCCGTAGTCGGGTAAAAAGGAAAAGGTGACTGACTGATCTGTCAACGCACAGCTCAAACTACTGGACGGATCGGGCTGAAATTTGGCATGCAAATAGCTATTATGATGTTTGCATCCGCTAAGAAAGGATTTTTGAAAATTCAACCCCTAAGGGGGTGAAATAGGGATTTGAAATTTGTCTAGTCCACGCGGACGAAGTCGCGAGCATAAACTAGTCTATCCTAAACTAAAACAAATAATAAGAATAATCCAATGTTAATAAAGCCTTGAACGCTTGTTATAACATGCTTTTCAATTTACGAGTTTTTGCAGAAAATTAACAGGTTCGATTTGTGATGAGATTTTTCTATTACAAAGAAGTAACATGGTTATTTGTGACGCCTACATTATTTTAATAGCAATTTATCTCTCTCAGTTTTGCTCTCTCTCCGTGTCATATCCCTCATTACAGAAGGTCGTAAGTAGTGAGTGTGACCCCTTTCCTAAAATTACTGGTAACAAGGAAGAGAACGTCTGATCGAATGCTTAAATCTGGGCTAATCCGAATTCTGATGGAGTTTGCAATCTGTTCAGATTGTTACAGAGTAGGTACCTAAGCAACATTGTTGTGAAGTTTGTATGATAGGATAGGATTGTAGGATAAGTTAGAATAGGCTACTTGACTCATATCTAATTTCGTCCAATAAATCATTATTTATTATAGTATTTTGCTTAAGACAACGAAATATATCAATAACAATTATTAAAAACGCAGGATGGATATATAAATCCAATTTTAAAAAATACAGTTTTTATTTTTATTTGAAACGCAGAAAACGCTGTCAGCCATGATGTGACGTCATTGTATATGTAAACAAAGAAATGTCATCCCTATGTCACGCGGGGACTAACGTAGTATCCATATATATAAAATTTAGAGTCCTGACTAACTTATATATCAACGCACAGCCTAAACATCTAAACAGCTGGTCCTAGATACATGAAATTTGGTGGGTGTGTTCTTTGTAGGTAAAGAGAAGGTATCCACTAGGAAAGGATTTTTTGAAATTCCACCCCTGAGTGGGTTAAATGGAGGTTTGAAATTTATGAAGTCCACGCGGGCGAAGTCACGAGCATAAGCTAGTTTTTATATATTTCTAAAAACTCATAGTAAACGTAAAAAAATATCGTTTTCTCTTTATAAATTGAATAAGTTATTAAGTAAGACTTACAACAAAGTGATCTTTGCAAAAATAAATTTGGGTTGAAGTCGTTAGTTATATAGGATCCCTTTAAGCAAGTCTTCGCGTGTTACGTATATTTATTTCACTGGGCACTAATCCACAACTTTCCTGTGGTCTTTATCGATGCGTTTTTTACATTCTCGGATGATACAATAACGAAAATTACTATATTTTTCATGTACTCTAGTATAGAAGTCATGTTTATTAAACTTTGGGAGGTTATGCTGTTGTTTACAAATGCATGACGTCAGAGCACAGATAATCTATCGGCCAAACATGGCCGACAGTGTTTTCACCTGTCTAAGAAAAATATATTTTTAAATGAAAGTTTTACGGTTTTTAGGGCGCAAAAAAATATAGTGTTAATTTTTTTGATATAATAGCACAAATATTAACCATTTAAGACCAACTTTAAAAAAGTGTCAAGTAGCCTATTGTATACATACATATAATTGTACATTAAGATATTGTACAATAAGGCTGACATACATCAATGTAAAAGCCTGATAATAAAAGATTTAAAAAAATTATCATACTCACCAGAAACACAGCATAAGATGAAAAGGCGACTTGAAATACATTGTAAAATAACAGAGGCGTCTTGAGTTGATAAGGTTTTCTGTCTTTCATAAAATTGGGCAATATCTTTAGCACTAAAATTAGGTATAACACTATCACTGTCCCAAGACCTACAGACGTTTCTTCGAATGTCCATGTGTTAACTGAAAGTAAAGAATTGGGTATTTGACTACATCATTTTTTTAAATAGAGATAGCGAGCAAACGGGTCACCTGATGCTAAGTGATTACCGCCGCCCATGAACATTAATTTGCAGCACCAGAGGAACCGGCCGATGCGTTGCCGGCCTTTTAGGAATTTGTTGGTCCGCCCCTTGAATAACCCCATGTTGTAATCTAAAGGGAACACCGCCGAAGGGAGTTAATTCCACAGTTTGCATGTGCGTGGAAAAAAGGATCTGGCACGACGGGTTTTTAGTGATTATTAAATAGCGGGCCTTCCAAAATACGTAAAATCCACGTCATTCGTTAGTTTAAGTGTAAAAACCCTTTTAAATTATCGATGAAACTAAAAAAGTACCTACGTCATTATGATGTGACGTCACATTCCAGTATTTCATAGAATATCGCATACTAAGTTCGCGTTTTGACGTTAGTTAAAAAGTTACTGATTTGACTAGTCGTTAAATACCGTATTACGGTCATTGATAAATAAATAACTTTCATTGGTATTAAAACCGTGACCATAGGCTATCTAAGCAAGAACAAAACCTAGGTATTTAAATAGGGTAAGAGGAAATCCCATCAAGCACACCCGTATCTATATACCCATAATAAAAATAAACTAGACGATTTCTGTACATTATAATAAATATAATGAGTAACCTATTTTTGGGGCCGATTCTCTTGTACACAATCTCTAAACTAAACTAAATTAACGCTAAAGTGCTATCCTTTTCCGCAAGCAACATTATGAAAGGGATAGCAATAGATTTAGACGTGTCGTTATAGTTTAGTTTAGAGATTGTGTACAATGGAATTAGCCACATTGTTTATCATAGAGCCCAAAACTATTTATTGTTTATTTTTTGTCTGTCTATCTGTCTGAGCACGCTTCAGGCTGAAACTACAGATTTGACGAAACTAAGCACACTTATCTTTAGCTAATACTCCGTTTTAACTTATAGGATAGTTTGTATCCCGAAAAACATTAGAGCTTCTTCGGATACTGGATTAAATTTTTTATCGATTTTACTCCATATGAAACTCCGATTGAATTTTCACGATTATTGTTTTTACGAAGTTTGTACTATCAGGTTGGTTTCATAATAGATTTAACTAGCTTATGCCCGCGTGGACTAAACAAATTTTAAACCCCTATTTTACACCCTTAGGTTTGATATTTAACAATGAGATTTTAACATATGAGCTTAATAAAATATGTCATACTGCTAATTGCAAAAATATTAACTACAAAACTTCTTTATAGACACTTTAAAACTGACAGACTTTCATACAAATTTCAAACCCCTATTCAATTCAAAAATCCTTTCTTAGCGGATGCCTACGTCATAATAGCTATCTGCATGCCGAATTTCAGCGTAATCCGTCCAGTAGTTTGAGCTGTGCGTTGATAGATCAGTCAGTCAGTCAGTCAGTCAGTCAGTAGGTCACCTTTTCCTTTTATATATAATATATATATATATATAGATTAAAAGTTTCAGAGATAGAGAATGGAAATCCTTAACGGGAAACGGGCAATAATAAAATAATTATGTAGGGACCCATTAGAAACTTACTTTTACTACACATATTAAGTAGGGATCTAAGTAAGGATATTAATTAGAGCCTTAATAGCTCAACGGGCTTACCCGTTAACTGGGAGTAGACTGAAAACCGAAAGGTCGACGGTTCATACCCCGCGCGTTGCACTATTGTCGTACCTACTCCTAGCACAAGCTTGACGCTTAGTTGGACAGAAAAGGGGAATATTAGTCAATTAACATGGCTAATAGTAATATGCTTTAAAAAAAATAAAAAAAATATTGACATTTATTAGTTAGATATTAATAATTAAAACACTTACGTAAACCACGATTTTCTTTACAATTTTCCGCAAATGGATCATCATATTTAGAAGCCATTGCAAAATACAACTGAGCCCCTTTAAATTTTCACTCTTACTGTTTTGTCCAAGACTACTTGTGATACTAAACCTGACAACAGGTTTTCCAAAGATTTATTTAATATATACCTCGTCATTATTCTATACAATTTTAATTAAAACACGGAAAGTTTCTTAATGCTAAGGATTTGTCACGTGAAATGAATCCATACTGCCCTGAGATACGATTTAAAATACTCTGGTGCTATCATGTACCTACTCGGATTTTACATGTGGCATATATACAAGATGTTCTATTTACTTGTCAAATTTCACGTAATGTAAAAAATAACGGGTCAAGAGCGAGCGTATGAAATACGCGGTAGGATTCCGTAGCCATTACGCTAGCGTAATTTATAAAAAAACTGGCTAAGTGCGAGTCAGGCTCGCGCATTGAGGGTTTATTTTTATTTTATTTTTATTTTATTTTATTAGATATGCCAACGATAAATTGTAACAACATTCACAAATATTAAAAACATGTCACAAACAATTTCATTCACAAAGGGTTCCGTACTACAGTCGTATTTTGCTACATTTTGCACGATAATTCAAAAACTATGATGTATAAAAATAAATATAAAATCTGTTTTAGAATGCACAGGTGAAGACCTTTCTTATGATAGCCTACTTTATATAGTTATCTTACTTCGAAATTTGAAAATACTAATTATTAGATAGTTCATGACCACAATTTTTTTTTGTGTGATGTAACCACAAATTCACGGTTTTCAGATTTTTCCCCTAATGTCTGCTTTAAGACCTAAGTACCTACCTACCAAATTTCATGATTCTAGGTCAACGGGAAGTACCCTGTAGGTTTCTTGACAGACCGACAGACAGACAACAAAGTGATCCTATAAGGGTTTCCTTTTTCCTTTTAAGGTAAGGAACCCTAAAAACCGAAATTCATAATTATCGACTGCAGCAGCTAACGAAAACCCAACTAAACAGTTGGGTTTTCGTATCACAATTGTCGCGATAATTTTATTTTCAAACATATTTTTGTTGCAAGGAGCTATCACACTATACCTACTTACCTATCAATTTTATTTTTTAAATTCTCATTTTTCATACTAATTTTTAATTAATTAAAATATCACTTGCTTTAACGGTGAAGGAAAACATCGTGAGGAAACCTGCATGCCTGAGAGTTCTCCATAATGTTCTCAAAGGTGTGTGAAGTCTGCCAATCCGCATTGGCCAGCGTGGTAGACTATGGCCAAAACCCTTCTCACTCTGAGAGGAGACCTGTGCTCTGTGGTGAGCCGGTGAGCCTCAATAGCTCAAGCGGTATAGGAGTGGACTGAAAACCGAAAGGTCGACGGTTCAAACCCCGCCCGTTGCACTATTGTCGTACCTACTCCTAGCACAAGCCTGCCGCTTAATTGGAGAGGGAAGGGGAATATTTGTCATTTAACATGGCTAATATTCTTTATAAAAAAAAATAAAAAAAAAAAATAAAAAAAAAAGGTGATGGGTTGATCATGATGATGATGAAATACAGGAGGGTAAGGGGGTGTGCTAACATCTTAGCACCCCAAATGTAAACCTCACCTGCACGTGGTGCACTAATGCGAATCAGCGAACGAGGATATGACGACCGAAGAATGGCGGGATAACCATTCCATATGGCTTGGCTTTAAATAACACAGACCAGAGACGGGCAGCAGCGTCACTGGTGCGAAATGGCCTACAGCCCTGCGCTGACCAACCCGCCTGCCCAGCGTGGTCTGTATGGGCACTAATGAGCAGCGCCAACAGACAAAGGCCCCCAGTTCCCGGCAGCCCTGCTATTCCCGATCACGGCAAGGCAGGCGGTGCTAAGAATCACCGGGCTATGGATGAGGAAGGCGGAGGACCGCGTTTGGTGGCGCGCTCTTGGAAACAGGCTGAGGACGCAAACAGGCTGATGGATTGGATTGGATTGGATACTAATTAAATAAAAAATTGTTTTTTTAAAAATCTGAATACGTTCTACTTATACCTATCTGAATAAAATTGCTCTGTTAGGTACACAGACGGTCAGACGGACGAAGAAACTAGGCTTCTTTGTTATCTGCAGAATCTTCTGGAAAAACCATAACTTCATCACAACAACGTCATCTGAAGGAGTAAATCACATGCGAAAGACAAACACAATAATAATTGTAACACTAGCTAATGCTCGCAACTTCGTCCGCGTGGACTACACAAATTTTAAACCCTATTTCAGCGTAGGGGTTGAATTCTCAAAAATCCTTTCTTAAAACAAAACAATCAATCAATCAGCCTGTTTACATCCACTGCTGGACATAGGCCTTCCCTAGAGCGCGCCATCACACACGATCCTCCGCCTTCCTCATCCACCCACTTCCCGCTACCATCTTAAGGTCGTCAGTCCAGCGGGTTGGAGGTCGTCCCACACTGCGCTTACCGATACGCGGTCTCCGCTCCAGAACGCGTCTGCCCCAGCGGCCATCGGGTCTGCGGCAGACGTGGCCTGCCCACTGCCACTTCAGCTGGCTAATTCGTTGAGCTATGTCAGTCACTAAAAACAAAACACCATGTATGTAATTAATAAATCACAAAACACTTTGTATTCAAATGTATCGTCCCAATTTCAAGAAATCCTAAATAGTTTTAGTTACATAATTATATTCAGTGATATATAATAAGGTCATTATGTACTTACCTATCTATAATCGGTGTCTGCCTTACTTACATAAGGCCTTTATATCATGGACTAGCGAGCGAAATGAGCCACGACAAAATATACCAAACAAATGTCGTAAGAGACATTTTGTCGTATAAGTCCCGCAAATTGCTAATGCGCCATTTTAGTGACGTCAGCACTAGACTTAAGTTCCAGCGCAATTTGCGGGACTTATAAGTACCTACATTTTCTAAAAAGGTGCAATTGAAAAGAGAATTTTATTCTCTGTATCTTTCATTATGTTGTCGCTTGGAAATTATATTACGTAAGTATATCCATACAAATATTATAAATCTAAGGGGTGTCCGTCAGTCTGTCTGTCTGTCTAAAAAGTAAGAGACAGACTAACTTTAACCTATTTTGCGACAGGAGCAGAAATAGTTTGCAATTTGCATCCCTGAGACAAAATATATGGGCTACTTTTCATATCGGAAAATCAACGAGTTCCCACGGAAATTATAAAAAAATGAAATCCACACGGATGAAGTTGCGGATATCAACTAAGTAGTTAGTTAATACGTTTTTTATTAAATAAAAATAGCGTACAAACGACCAGGCGGGTCACTTGATGTTAAGTGATTACCGACGCCCATGAACATTTACAGCACCAGAGGAACCGCCAATGTGGTGCCGACATTTCAGGGATTTGTTGGTCCGCCCCTTGAACAACTCAGAAAAAAAAGTTTTTTTCAGCCCACACGTTACAACAGCGCATAAAATCAGCCATTTTGATTTTTTTACGAATTTCAGCTCTTAGTGACATTCGCGTCATCAATACGAATCTAATGATGTATCATATTTTATCAAAATCGGGTGAGCCGTTCGGTAGTTACAAGCGGACATAGAAACGGACATACATACATACCCAAACACATAACCCTCCTTTGGATATCGCCACAGTTAGGTAAAAAAAGATTTTTTTAAACACGTGGGAATTTTCCAGCGTAAAATGTAGACATGTCAATTATACTTATATCTATATGCAAAAAATCAGGTCGATCTATTGCTCCGTTGCGACGTGATTGAAGGACAAACCAACAAACAAACACACTTTCGCAATTTATAATATGGGTAGTGATAATATGGGTGGGTGGGGATAAGAAAGTTGTGGTAGCCTAGTGGTTAGGACGTCCGCCTTCCAGTCGGAGGTCGGGGGTTCGATCCCGGGCACGCACCTCTAACTTTTCAGAGTTATGTGCGTTTTTATGTAATTAAAATGTCACTTGCTTTAACGGTGGAGGAAAACATCGTGAGGAAACCTGCATGCCTGAGAGTTCTCCATAATGTTCTCAAAGGTGTGTGAAGTCTGCCAATCCGCAATTGGCCAGCGTGGTAGCCTATGGCCCTTCTCACTCTGAGAGTAGACCCGTGCTCTGTAGTGAGCCGACGATGGGTTGATGCTGATGATGATGATGAATATGGGTAGTGATAATATGGATAATGAAATATGGGTAGTGACTAGTGACTAGTGATCAGGTAAACAATCCGATTCTCTTGTGTTTCTCTAAACTGAATTTAGAGTATCTGCATCATAGATAACTGCGTCTTTTTCTTTTTTATATTGCTAAAAAAGGACGGAACATTAATTTTACATTTATACACTCTAAATTTTAGTGCACGCTACAAATTTAAACAATAGGCTCGCGACTGGCAGCTATAAGTCACCAGGTTTGATGGCTCTAAATTAAATTTAAAACTGTCAAACTGTGTCTGCCCTTTTCATATTACATTAGTAAGAAGAGGATGCGAATACTCTAAAATGTATAGTGTGCTCAGAATCAGCACCACTGCGTGGTTTCCGAAATTTCTTTTTAACTGGCGATATTATTATATGATAAAGCAAGCAGTGATAGCCTAGTGGTTAGGACGTCCGCCTTCCGTCCGGAGGTCGAGGGTTCGATCCCGGGCACGCACCTCTAACTTTTCGGAATTATGTGCGTTTTGATTAAGTAATTAAATATCACTTGCTTTAACGGTGAAGGACAACATCGTGAGGAAACCTTCATGCCTGAGAGTTCTTCATCATGTTCTAACTCTGAGAGGTGACCCGCGCTCTGTAGTGAGCCGGTGATGGGTTGATCATGATGATGATTATTATATACCTGTCTAAAGCCTACGGACGATGCTCTTGTGCAACGTAGGTACCTCTCAGTTCGTTTAGAGTCGGTCCGTATAAAACGCCCTTTTAAAATAATTAGAATACCAAATTTTTGTAATTATGTAACAATGGGTCAGATTGCCAGAGGTCAGACTAGGATATGTATTTACGTCTCAAGTACGCACCATGTCTAATACTGCCTAAAAAAAATTATAGCATTAAATATAAAATATTAATATATAATATTAATATTAATATTATATATATTAATATTAATATTAATATTAATATAATATATAAAATATTAATTATAGCATTATATATAAAAATTATACATTACATTCCAGGCCTGAAATAAAGCGATTACTGGCGGAGTATAATTGGAAGGCCGAGGAGAGAGACTTTTAAAGTGATTTTGAAAGGACGAGGCGCCAGCTGAATGTTTTCAAAGGTGTGTGAAGCCGGCTCTATCCACGCTTAGCCAAAGTGGGGGATTATGGCCTGAGCCCTTCTCATTGCGAGAGGGGACCTGTAATCTGTGGCGATAGGTTAATCATGATGATTACGATCTCTTCATTTGTTTTAGCTCTGTATGATTGCTACACGATGTCATTATGCCATACAATACCTATTGCTCTCAATGCGTTGTTCTGAGAAAGGTATTGAAAGTCGTGAGTTGATTCAAATGCTCACTATTTCTACATTAGATGGATTACAGCATCTTCATTTACTTTACGTCTATTACGAGAAAATAAATTAATTCATTTCATATATTACTAGCTGACCCGCCCCGGTTTCGCTCGGGTGGAATTTAGAAAATCGATATGGGGTTGAATTTCTAAAAATCCTGAAACATGTATTCATTCATTTGTGATCGAAAACCTAAATATCAATTTTCATGGACATAACTTGAAAAATGACGGACATTCATACAAACTTCCATCCCCCATTTACACCCCTTAGGGGTGGAATTTCGAAAAATCCTTTCTTAGTGGATACCTACTCTTTACAAAGAACATACCCTCCAAATTTCATGTCTCTAGAATCAGTGGTTTAGGCTGTGCTACTATTATACATTCTGTGGCTGTGCGTTTTTATATAAGTCAATCAGTCAGTCAGTCAGTCAGCACTGAATTTGGGCGCGCGCGATCCCAGGAGACGCAGGTTCGAATCCTGCCGGTTCCCCAATTTTTGATATGACATACCAATTTAAAACTTATTTAGAAATTTCCTTGAACTGTAGGTAAAAACACTACAAAAATATAGTGGAATATTAGTCATCAATTGGCTATAATATTCTTTAAAAAAACCGGCCAAGTGCGAGTCAGGCTCGCGCAATGGGGGATTGAAGACCTTTCATAATATGATACCCCACTTGATATAGTTATCTTACTTAGAAAATTGAAAATAGTAATTATTAGTTCATGACCACCATTTTTTTTGTGTGGTGTAACCCTAAATTCACGGTTTTCAAATTTTTCCTCGAATGTCTGCTATAAGACCTACCTACCTGCCAAATTTCATGATTCTAGGTCAACGGGAAGTACCCAGTAGGTTTCTTAACAGACCGACAGACAGACAGACAGACAACAAAGTGATCCTATAAGGGTTCCGTTTTTCCTTTTGAGGTACGGAACCCTACAAAAACCTTAACCGTGGCAGATAAATCGCAGGCTGTAGCCAGTTGGTAAAAGCGATGATTGCCTAGTGATTAAGACGACGACGGTCTCCTATTCAGAGGGTCCAGGGTTCGATCCAGAGCATGCTCCTCCAACTATTTGGAGTTATGCAAGCTTTAATCAATTTTTAGCAGATTTTTATATCACTTGCATTCGGTGAAGGAAAACATCGTGAGGAAACCTGCATGGCTGAGAGATGTTCTCTAAGGTGTGTAAAGTATGCCAACTTTCACTTGCCAGCGCAGCGTGGTGAACTATGGCCTAAATCGTTCTCATTTTCAGTGGGCCTGACGGTGTCATATTGTCACAAGCATCGGCAAGCAAGCTAAACCAAAAAAAACTACATTTAACAAGTCGTACTAGTTTCCACATATTGCGTTACCACTTACCACATAGTAGATATATAGATACACGCTACAGAACATCTGTCATTACCAGTTAGACGCTAATTTCTTTGAATGACTATCGTAAAGGGTTCCAGCCTTGTACCCTATAGTGTAAGGTTCTTAGTAGGTGCATTTTGTCAATAGACCAATTGTTATTATTCTCTATCGAGTATCGTATCAATCGATTACTATAAGTCCCGCAATTTGCTAATTTGCGCGTGGTTGCCATTTTAGTGACGTCAGGACTATAGACTGAAGTTTCGAGCTGATGGTATATTTTTATTTCGGCCACAGAATTTCGGCTACCGTCAAAACGACGTCATTTCGATGTTAATGAGACAGGGTGCCAGCGCAATATCAATTTGCGGGATTATTAACACAGAAAAGATAAACTTACTGACTAAAATGTTTCCTCTACAGAGCACGCGTCTCCTCTCAGAGTGAGAAGGGTTTTGTTCATAGTCTAGCCCGCTGACCATGTGCGGATTGGCAGACCTCTGAGAACATTATGATTTATGGAGAACTCCCAGGATTGCAGGATTCCTCACGATGTTATCCTTAAGCGTTAAAGCAAGTGATATTTAGATACTTAAAACGCACATAACTGCGAAAAGTTAGAGGTATGTGCCCGGGATCGAACCCCCGACCTCCGTTTAGGAGGCGGATGTCCTAACCACTAGGTTTTTACAGCTTATAATATTAGTACCTTTATGGTATATGGCGCTATAATACGCTCAGATCGCGCTATAATCGCACTGTCTGTGTATGATAAGGATCAGAAGAGTTCAAATATTATTATTATTTTCGATTAATATTGACGAGAATTTTTGCAATAGAGACCCTTTGGTATCTATCTAATATTATTATATTATATATACTTTCACAGTCATGTTATTAATTAATAATTATTGTTATTTGTAATTGTAACCAAACTCCTATTTTAACTGTCACCCAATTTCGTTATCATAACCTTCGGTTCTATTTATTTTCTAGCAAAGTCCAATCAGCCTTATAACTTCAGCGAGACAACCTTCCAAGTGCAGTTGAGTAACGGACAAACACACTCACGGACAACATTTCACTTTTAATTAAATATATTATATCAATAAACATATTGGTCAACTGAATGACATGACAATAATAGGGCTGTTGAATGATATTCCTGGTAATAATTAATAATTGGTGAGGATTACCTATTATATAGTGTTTCACAAGAATTTGACGATTTATTAGGTACCTCCAATCTATAAGTTCGTGGGTAGTGATGGCAATTGGGGTATGAGGCGGGGGGACCTCACCCGCACGGGGTTATGGCAGGGGCTGTGCGGATATGCGAGGCGTCCCCACACCGATTGCTATGACGACTTATCGCGAACTATGCCCACTATACCTATAGGTAGTACGCGACAGGTCGAGATGGCAATCGGGGAGGGAACACCCCGCACAGCCCCCGCCCACGCGTTAACCCGGTGCGGGGCAGCGCGGATGACGTTTGGGTGTGCGGGACACCCCACCGCCTCATACCCCGATTGCCATCTCAACCTGTCGCGTACTATACTTACCAGTATCATAGTTTAGCGTTACCTACTAGTTTAGGCACTCTGGCGCAAGACACATCGGGGGAGCGCGGTTTGTTACCCCTGGTCTTTCCCGCGGGGTGCTTACGTAAAACGTTGCAGTAGCGACAGCAACGCGACAGCAGTAGCAATGCGACAGTTCTTTTTTTTTATTTTATTCAGAGACAAGTTAGCCCTTGACTGCAATCTCACCTGGTGGTAAGTGATGATGCAGTCCAAGATGATAGCGGGCTAACCTGGAAGGGGTATGGCAGTTTTTATTAAACCCATGCCCCTTTGGTATCTACACGGCATCGTACCGGAACGCTAAATCGCTTGGCGGCACGGCTTTGCCGGTAGGGTGGTAACTAGCCACGGCCGAAGCCTCCCACCAGACCAGACCAGAAATTTAGAAATTATAAAATTCCAAACCCCTGCCAGGAATCGAACCCGGGACCTCCCGCTATTCAGACCACAGCGCTCACCACTGCGCCAGGGAGGTCGTCAAAAAGTTCATTTGCTGTCTCTCTTCTTATTCTTCTTATTTTGCTTGGTGGCTATTGCTGTCTCTCTCTCGCCGCTGTTACGTGTGACGTTTGACAGCAATGATCGCGAGATTTAAGCCTGTCGCAAGATATGTACGTAATCACCCCGCCGAATCTATGGAAGATACCACGGGTACCCGTGGTCCCTCCCATACCTAGAAGATTGGTACTAGGGTTCATGATTTCTCGAGCTTATCAATTTCTAGGGTCTCGAGAATAGGCTACTTGACAATTTTTTTAAGTTGGTCTTAAATGGTTAATATTTGTCCTATTATATCAAAAAAATTAACACTATATTTTTTTGCGCCCTAAAAACCGTAAAACTTTAATTTAAAAAAATATTTTTCTTAGACAGGTGAAAACACTGTCGGCCATGTTTGGCCGATAGATTATCTGTGCTCTGACGTTGTTGTATTTGTAAACAACAGTAAGGGTTATACTGTTGTTTACAAATGCATGACGTCAGAGCACAGATAATCTATCGGCCAAACATGGCCGACAGTGTTTTCACCTGTCTAAGAAAAATATTTTTTTAAATTAAAGTTTTACGGTTTTTAGGGCGCAAAAAATATAGTGTTAATTTTTTTGATATAATAGGACAAATATTAACCATTTAAGACCAACTTAAAAAAATTGTCAAGTAGCCTATTCTCGAGGCTAATTTCTCGGGTCTTCTCGGGTTGTCGAGAAATTTACATTTACGTACGGATTTGCATATTCTTCGGTTCCAATAATGCGATTAATCAACAAATTCAGTGGTTTCCTCTCAAATAAAAGTACCAAAATAATTATAAGACTTTTATTGACAGTCTTCAACATAATTAGCTTCTTTTTCTTAAAGAAAACTAAAAAAATAAGCTATTCTGACATTTGTGACTTATACATATATACAATTACAGCACAAGCACTAAAAAAGCATTAAAAAGAAAAATAATCAACTTAAAACTTCTAGCTTCTTTCTTTTAAACAAAACAAACAATAAACAAAAATTTCAACATGAAAACGTTAACCTTATCCTAACTTATAATTAAATTACAATCACAGCACCATTTTTGGCATGTTAATTAGGAAAAAAAATCAAACGAAATTTTTGCATTTAAAACAAACGGCAAACGCAAATCGTTTTATTTTATAATTTCATAGACTCAAATATGATTTCTCGAGTTCTCGAGTTTTCTCGAGCTTGATTTCCCGGGAACAAAGCCCAACGATTTCCCGGGAATTCTCGGCTCGAGAATTCCCGGGAATGAACCCTAATTGGTACCCTCCCTCCGAGAAATACAATAGGTACCTACTACCGGCTTAAAGTTGTGTCTAGGTCAAGTCATAATAGGTACAGTCAAAGTCACTATTAAAAATAACTGAAAAAAAAGGACTTCCAAAAAAAAAAAACACTACAATCTGAAAAATAACTTTAATTTCGGAAGTCGCGGGCAAAAAACGAAAACAAAAAATCAAAGACAAAAACTCGCAAAAACTTCGTCTGCGTACGTCGTCTATATCTACGTAAATACGTAGGTAGATATTTTTTTCGATGTTTTAATTTTCAACGGAGCTAGAGACTTTTTATTTTGTTTTTATTTTTTAACATTTTACACCACACTTTTAGACCAAAGCACTAGATATAAAAACAGAGATCGGTGTTTGCAATGAGGAAGTTTCCTGGCAACGTTCGAGATAATTTTCATAGATGAAGATTGAATGATAAAGATGATAAATAATACCTATATCTATAATATGATCTATGCTTTAAATTTTTTAATTAAAATCGGATGCGAAATTAATTAATTACTTCTATTATACTTACATAGTTCACAGATTTTGTGGGGGAAAAAAGTTAGGAAAATTGCAGTGCACGTTAGCTTTTTTGTGTATATAGTGATAATAATTTATTGCGAATATTACGAGTTTTTATTTAGTTTTCTGTTTTAAATTTAGTATTGAAGGTGTGTAGAAGCCATTTATGGTGCACTAGATGATGCCCGCGACTTCGTCCGCGTGGATTTCAGTTTTTGAAAATCCCGTGGGAACTCTTTGTTTTTCCGGGATAAAGAGTAGCCTATGTCCTTTCTCGAGGTGCAAGCTATCTCTGTACTAAATATCATCAAAAACGGTTGAACGGATGGGCCGTGAAAAGCTAGCAGACAGACAAACAGACAGACACACTTTCGCATTTATAATATTAGTATGGATTGCTGTGTAAAAGTTGTAGTGAACGCAAATTATGAAACATAACCTTTCTTTTGTTGTTTTGTCCCTCTCAGGTATACGCGTCTGACAAATCTCCTTGATTCTTAGTCTGAGGTATCTAATGATAGTGTAGTAGGTATATTTTCAGTAATGCTCGCCTCGTATGGCTACAAAAACGTATTTAAGTAAAATTACTTACGTTCTCAACACCACAAGGTCACATTGAAGTTGGCCAAGAGCATTTCAAGAGTCTCTTTTGTTCAGTGCTCAGTGAAGAGTCCACATACACAGTGGTTGCTCAACGTTGCATTATGTTCTAGGATTAAATGAGATAATGATGTGCTACGTGTACAGATGTATTCGCAATAAATTATTTTATAGAGTAATAGAGCCTCAATAGCTCAACCGGTAAAGGAGTGGACTGAAAACCGAAAAGTCAACGGTTCAAACCCCGGCCGAAAAAAAAAGTCTATGCCAACAATATCCAATTATAACCTTTTATACATCGATATAAATGACAAGATATGGTCACAAACAAAATGTTTCACGGTTTAGAAACCAAATAAATCAGCGCCACCTCTTAGATACTAATGAACGACCCGTTTGAAATCCAGACGTCACTGAGGTACGGCACCGCAACGCACCATAGCGCACTGCAGTGTACAACAGCGATACAGACCGCAGCGCACCGCAGCGCACCGCAGCGCACCGCAGCGCACTGCACCGCACTGCACCGTCTCTGTGACCGTACCGCACCGCACCGCCAGGAGCATTTTAGAAATTTATAATTTCTAACTAATTTTCGCGAGTGGCATGCTTCGGCCGTGGCTAGTTACCGCCCTACGAGCAAAGCCGTGCCGGCAAGAGTTCCAGTACGATGCGTGTAGAAAGCGACAAGACGTAGTATACTCAAACTAACTGATTTTATAAAAATCCCGTGGGAACTCTTTGATTTTCCGGGATAAAAATTAGCCTGTGTCCCTCTCCAGGTTTTAAACTATACCCATGCAAAAAATCACGTCGATCCGTTGCTTCGTTGTCGTGATTGAAGAACAAACCAACAAACAAACACACTTTCACGTTTATAATAGGGGTAGTGATTACTTAACTGGTTTTTATGACTAATAGCCGTACTCAGAGTCGCTTAATCGTGACTTAAGCGACTCTGAGTACGGCTAGAGTACGTTTAGTTAAAACGAGACAGAGCTATATCTCTCACATAAATCTGTCTCGTTTTAACTCAATCTTAAGTAACGATTAGCGACTCTGAGTACGGCGGTAAGTATGAGTAAGGAGCTGGCTATTCGTCACGGTAGGGAGCAGCGCTTGCGCAAGCGTATTGCAAGTGACCCATGCGTGCAATATCTTATACCTACTAGTACCCAGTGGCGTGCACAGGGTTTGAAGCCAGGGTAGGCATTAGTTTGGTAGGAACCTGTTTAATGGCAGGTCATAATGAAAAATATGCAATGAGCTATTACAACTGGGGTAAGCAGTGCATTTATGCCTCTATGACCTGCACGCCACTGCTAGTACCTTAACCTATTCGCAGTTGTTTAGTGACATTTTACTTGACTGTCTCTTGGATTGATTGGGTCAACGATTGCGAGTGTTAAGCAACGTTGACCCAGGTCGAGAACAGGTCCTTGAGTTGGAAGGCAAGCCCTTGTCCCCGGTGAGCCTAAAACTGAGTTGGGGACCCCATTAAGTCCCAGAGCTAGGCCTGCTTTGGCGGGAGCCGTTAGCTAGGTTGCAGTCGAATACATTCGTGTCCCTGTGCCTAGCAACAACGGATGAGACAGAACACCGTGGGGTTTTAGTCGGTAAGAGTCCGACATAACCACCGCACCTCCCCGAGCGCGGTGGTATCCATGAGGATTTCCCCACGTTAAAAAAAAAAAAAAAAGGTCGCTAACTGGGTGGGGTGCCAGCCAGTGTGCCTGGGTGCTGCTGGTCCCTTTTAGATACGTCCAAGGAGAAGAGCAGTATTCGGGCCGGTGCAACCCGGTAACATGGCCAATAATTTCTCTTCGGAGATATTGTTGGCTATGGCTAATGACCTGGCAGGGGGAGGTTTCTCCGCGTGTCACTCTGACTAGCAGAGGGCACAGTGGACGAGGCGAAGGATGGGACGCGGGCGACGTCCCCGGTGGAGGGTCCGTCTCGGTGGACGTCGCTGGCTGGGTCTCGGTTAATTGCTTCGGTGTTCCCGTGAGCCAGAGAGAACTCTTGCCATTATGTGATTAATGGAAAGGAGTCACTACCCTCAGCAATAAGGAATACGACTATAAAGAAAGTCTATAACCTATTCGCATCTAGTTGTTCACTGACATTTTACTTGACTGTCCCTTAGTCTGGTAGCTGTTTTATTTAATTTTAGACCACGAGGTCCCAGGTTCGAGCACTCTACTCATGTGCTCCAGCTGTGTATCAGCATACTCTAAGTCTGCGGTCCAGCCGGGAGTGGCCAGCGGGCGCGATGCCATACTCTCCATGCCGCTCGGCACCCGCTCTCGATTAGGACGCGTCCGCGCGTCTTTCTTTCAGCTCTTTGTAAATATTGTGTCGTAACTTTTGGTGGCACGTAACGTCGTTAGTCATCGCCTAAGGGTTGATGAAACGTTTTTTTTTTCTCTAGGCATCTCCTAAATACTTAGGCATCCGATTTAGGCGACTCTTAGGTTTAGTGTAAACGGGTGTAAGAGTTTGTTCTACATGCTGGCCGCCACGCAAAACGGGCCCACTCCCACCTGGGCCACAGACTTTCCACGTTCTATAGATTTTAAAGTTAAAGCTGAAGTCAGCTCCTGGTAATTATTTGCTTCACATTCACGATCTGTTTTCTAAGGCCTCGTCCTCTAACAAATCCCACCTTTTCGCCATTGCTATGTTCTTGTTGCACCATATATAGTTTGTAATTTTAAATTCATATGGAAATTGAAAATTTATAATCGGAAGATTCATATAGAAATTTTCCGTTGCTATAAATATTTGTGAAACTCGCTGTCAACTTAATAATTAGGTAGGTACTTCCCCGCCCTGTAATATTATTTATTCATATTCTTATGAAATCCATATTGAAACTTAAAGGTCCAAGCGACACCGACATGCTGGTTTTATTAGCTTTTGAAATTTTTCACTAAACGCAACACAGGTTCAATTTTTAACGGAGTAAAAAAATGTAGTCTATCCATACTAATATTATAAATGCGAAAGTGTATCTGTCTGTCTGCTAGTTAAAACCGATTTTGATGAATTTTGGTACAAAGTTGGCTTACATACCGGGGAAGGACATAGACTCCTTTTTATCAAAGAGTTCCCACGGGATTCTTCAATCCACGCGGATCAAGTCGCGAGCATCATCGATCGACTAGTATGTATCTTTTTAGATACGTTGTACTAGTAAAATATATCTTTTTAGATATTATATTATCTTTTACTAGTACAACTTCCGTTTACAATTTAGAATTAACGACG
Organism: Maniola hyperantus; assembly: GCF_902806685.2. Lineage (NCBI taxonomy): Eukaryota > Metazoa > Arthropoda > Insecta > Lepidoptera > Nymphalidae > Maniola > Maniola hyperantus. The sequence continues at coordinate 14,901,891 of NC_048540.1, read as the reverse complement.
AGTATTACAAATAGCAAGTACGAGTAACATACGAGTAAACAAGATATTAGTCGCATTGAACACTAGTGTTGCAACACAACTTCTTGCGCAAACGTGACTTCACCGTGACAAAGTACATTGATCCTCAGTCACATGTCACTCACATACCTAATTCCTATTATTTCTCTATTAATAGCTAGATAGATTTAAGCAACTAAATATCACTTGCTTTAACGGTGAAGGAAAACATCGTGAGGATACCTGTGTATATCTGAGAGTTCTCCAAGGTGTGTGAAGACTGTGAATCTGCATTTCGTCAGCGTGGTGGACTATAACCTAAGCCCTTGTCATTCTAAAGGAGATCAGTAGGGCGATTGTCTAAAACCTGCATCAATCATTATTACAATCTCAATTGTTCTGATTGGCTGAATTTGTGCGATTCTTCTTGCAACAATGCATTGTGGCCAATAGTGAGCGAGCATTAACCAATCAGAGATTATTGCGATCGTGACATTGTAGCTGTCAAACAACCGCGGTAGGGCCACTGTGCTCAGTAGTAGTGGTGGGTTGATCATGATGATGATGATGATTATGATGACAGATACCACATTACTCACAGACAGAAAGTCTTTATTGCACACAAACAAGAAAAACATAAAGAAAATAAAGACCTTTTTTTACAACAGCACCACACGCCACCGCAAGTAATTTCACCCTCAACACCTGGGTGCCTGGTGCACTTCGACCGCCCGTTGTGCCAGAATCATCCACACACATGGAAAACTGTGGAATCAACTCCCTTCGGCGCGGCGGTATCATACTAGTATCATGGCAACCCCCTGCCGGACACCCTAAAGGTTTTTTTTTCCAATTTATTTATCACCGACAACTTCCATACATAAAAGACCGCACATTTAAATACATACAATAAACAGTATGGTCGTCAATTACAGGTGAAACTTTACTTATAAACTAACATGCACTAACTTACAGACTAACAGATTAAAGTAAAGATTAACTTAATAACAGACAGACTTAATAACGTACAGAGTAACTTGACAGATTAACAGTAGGTAAAAATAAAATAGTTAAATATGTAAAGGAATTTAAATTTAAAGAAAAATATAGATATACCTACTTAACAAAATATAACTAACAAAATATCCACGATTAATGGTCTCTAAGGTTAAAAAGTTTAAGGGTTTTTGGCAGGGGGTTACCACGATACTAAATGTCTGGCAATGTATGACGTCGTTTCTAATACTGCAGAAAATTAAAAAAAATTAAACTTTTTAAAAATTAAACCTAAGATTTTTACACCTTTATTTAATTACCTGTAATCTTCCAAAGCCACCATCAAGATCCAAGATCCAAACAAACGTTCCTTCCAGTGTTGGGGACAATACGCAGATAAACTTTCAGGTTTTATAAAATAACGAAGGTCTGGCACGCGCTGGCTCTCTCTCTCTCTCTAATACTAATTTAATCTATTTCTTAGCTTCTACTTATTTGCTGAAGCGTATGTTATGACTAGCTTATGCTAGGCGACTTCGTAACAATACCCACGCAAAAAATCACGTCAATTGAAGGACAAACCAACAAACCAATAAACCAACAAACAAACACACTTTCGCATTTATAATAAGGGTAAGGTCCCGACCCGAAAAATGATTTTATTTTAATTTTATTAAGATCCGTTGGAGTATTCGGCACTAACCGCGGTACTCTAAGATTGAGTTAAAACGAGACAGATTTATGTGAGAGATAGCTCTGTCTCGTTTTTACTAAACTTAAGTAATGATTAAGCGACTCTGAGTACGGCTTAGTCACTTATTGTTGTTGTGATCTTTACCAAAGAAATCCATTAAGAAAAAAAAGAACTCTTCCCTTAACGATACAGTCGCTGCAAAATGTTAAGACACCACCACACGGGGTTGCGAAATCGCTAGCCGTTCCACGTCAAGCTCTCAGTAGTTATCGAGCGTTGGACCACTTTGCTTTGCTGCTCCGTCACGACCTTGCGCCGGCCTTCAGGTGAGTGTGGAAACGTCTTAAACTTGACTTTGGGTTTTGTAACGCGTTCATATTATAGTTTTAAGACTCCAAATATTTAGTTATCATCTGTGAAATATTTAGTTGTTTAATTTGTGCTATTTTATTTATGTGTGTGCTTGTTATGCTTACCTATATTTTATGATTGAACTAAATTAGTAGATACCGATGAAAGGGCAATTAAAAAAAAACGGCCAAGTGCGAGACTCGCGCACCGAGGGTTCCGTACTCGAGTATTTTTTTCGGCATTTTGCACGATGCATCAAAAACTATTTATGCATAAAAATATGATATGATACCCCATTTAGTATAGTCATCTTCATCTAAATATATAAAAGGAAAAGGTGACTGACTGACTGACTGACTGATCTATCAACGCACAGCTCAAACTACTGGACCGATCGGACTGAAATTTGGCATGCGGATAGCCATTATGACGTAGGCATCCGTTAAGAAAGGATTTTTGAAAATTCAACCCCTAAGAGGGTGAAATAGGGGCTTGAAATTTGTGTAGTCCACGCGGACGAAGTCGCGAGCATAAGCTAGTCCGACTATAAAAATTGAAAATACTAATTGTATGTTCATTAACACATTTTAATTTTTTGTGTAATTCCAACAAATCCACGGTTTTCGGATTTATTCCTTTACTTTATAATGCCTACCTACCTGCGAAATTTCATGATTCTTGGTCAACAGGAAGTACCCTGTAGGTTTTCTTGCTAGACACGACAGACAGACGGACAGACGGACAGACAGACAGACAACGAAGTGAGCCTATAAGGGTTCCTTTTTTACTTCTTAGGTACGGAACCCTAAAAAACGTGTCATAATTTGTGTAAAATAATAATTATAATTCGACGGCCAGTTAGTAAGCAAATATAAGTTGCAGCCCGCAAAATACGTTACGTTATAGGTCACATTGTATTTTATCTTCATCATGGTTTGGTAGGTATAGATAATTGTCCGTGATCATGAGTTTATGTAAATTCTAACGTATGAAGTTTTTTGTTTTAGTTCCTATTTTCGAAATGTTCAGGAGAAACACGTCTAGAAGAAGACATTAACTATCATCAAAAGTTCAGTAACATTTCATGCGGGGAATACTACAATCCATTATTCAACAACTTGCACAGTTGTACTACATTAATTCCTATATTATCTAGTGCAACGACGAAACATACAATATCATACTCGAAAATTTTAAAAAACTTAACCTACGTCGTATAAAGTATTAAGTATTCCTACTTCTAATACCTAATTAAAATACTTATACTACTTACTAAACTATGATGTTTCATCGTCTATTTCCGAAGATTACATCCTGCTCCCAAACTCATATAGAATCACCTGAAATTAAACTCTATTTTATTTTAGTTAGAAAAATAATCTTTACCCGACATTAACTTAAGTGGACACTAGACATCGACAAAACATAATTACATACATACAAATGGATCAAATTAATAACCTTTGTCAATTTGAAGTCGATTAAAAATAGAACAACAATACAATCAACAATTTACGCTCACTCCGATGATACTTCTGCTTATTATATTATTTAGAGTAGACCCAGTGGTCTAGTACTGTGGCTTAAATTAACGTTGATATCACCTCCTCCATAAGCCAGCCTTGGTTTATTTGCGGTATGTTATTCGGTTAAAAGAAATAAATTATTATAAGAAAAATCATAACACTTAATTTATGCAATGCAGATTTCAGATATTTAAAATGTTTTATTAAGTTAATAAAATAGCTGAAAAACTGGTGGGCAGTTATAAAAAGGTGCTTGTTAAAAATGAAATAGAAATAAAAATAGAAAGTTTCTTCAAATAAATTTGTAAAAGTAGGTAGGTAGATATTTTTGAATCGTCAAATGCCTGTTTTAACTGAACTATGCTCAAGTCTGGTGAGAGGCTTGGCCTGTGGCTTCATCACCCCACTCGCAGAGACGTTCCCACCAAGCGATTTAGAGTTAGAAACCAATTATTAGGAGTAAGGTATTGCTAGGAGTCGCATGGACCGAATTTCGTACCAACATCTCTATACTCCAAGAACTCGGCATTAAAAAACGACTTTCGGCGTTAGTACAGAGTCACATATTAGAATTCTTCGGACACGTCTCCCGGCGTGAGAGTGACTCCATCGAGCATCTTGTCGTGCAGGGCAAGGTAGAGGGCACCAGAGGGCGAGGAAGGTCACCCATGCGATGGACCGACAAAATTAAGTTTGCTGTGGGCGGTCCTTTGCACGAGTGTACCAGGCTGTCAGCCAACAGGGAGAAGTGGCGAATGCTCGTGTGGCATACAACATCTGCCCTCAAAGACCTTGCTTCGTGATGACCACGACCACTCTGCCAAGAGTGATACGACGAAGAAGAAGAAGGGATAAAGGTTAAAAACTGCCATTCTCCTTTTAGCTCAGGCCCCTGCCATATTCATATTATTATATTATTGTAAAGCTTGTTTAAATTATCAAACGTACTGTTATAAATAATTTATATTTCATATCTATTTAAGTAATCTGTAAAAAATTGTAATCCTATTTGGCCTTATTTTCAGTCTGTTATTATGTAAAATTATATTGTATATATCGCTGTTGATTGCAAAAAACAATAAAATAAAAATAAATAAATAAATCACTTTTACCAGCAGGTGATAATGCAGTCAAGGACTAACTTGAATCTAAATAAAAAACGTGTGTGAAAAATTTCCCACGACCTCTTGGGCTAAATCGAACGAAAAATAAACAAAAAATTCAGACGAAAATGACATGTTGGGTTCAGTAAATTTTGCACGGCATGCTTGGAAGGGTATGTGATTACTAATTACTTAATTTATAAGACCCCATCTAAATAATATACATGTAGGTACCAATTGAGTAATTAATTTAATTGAGCCTCAATAGTTCAACGGTTGAGGAGCGGACTGAATTTCGAAAGGTCGGCGGTTCAAACCCCACCCGTTGCACTATTGTCGTACCTACTCCTAGCACAAGCTTTACGCTTAGTTGTAGAGGAAAGGGGAATATTAGTCCTGATTCGAGCAAAATAAATGATTATGATTATGCAAGTCAAAATGTTGACTAAATAACGGTACAGTACAGAGGTCTGAAAATTGTAACTACCATTTTATCGACTAATGTTTCAATTCATTATTTATTAGCCTACTTTTACATTAATGAATCTAAATAAATAAAATGAAAAGCTGACTGACTGACTGATCTATCAACGCACAGCTCAAACTACTGGACGGATTGGGCTGAAATTCTGCATGGAGATAGCTATGCTAGCATGCTATTATGAAATAGACATCCGCTAAAAAAGGATTTTTGAAAACTCCACCCCCATTTAGGGGGTAAAATTTGGAGTTTCAATTTAGTGTAGTCCACGCGGATAAAGTCGCGGGGATAAGCTAGTTTATTATAGGTCAAATTTTAGCAAAATCGAGTACCTAAGTATAATATAACTAAACTAAACATTTAGATCATTAGCTTTTATTGCCAAACTTATGTAGTTTTTCATTTGATTGCCATCTCTAATCTACATGTTAATCGTGCTTTTTACACTCGACAATAACACTTCAATTACAAAGTTATTTGTCACACCTTGAAATTATATTATCGTTGTAATAAATCTCATTGTTAAACGATACCTAAAGGGGCTATTACACCTTCCTAAATTTAGACGACTAAATGATTTTGTTCCTAACTTCAAAGCAGTGTAATGTGTGTGTTACATTGCTCTGAAGTTAGTAACAAAATCATCTTATATTTGAATAATTCGTAGGACGTAAAACAGGGGTTCGAAATAGTCCACGCGGATGAAGTTGCGAAAAATATTTGTTATTCCATTCTAAATACTAAGTCTTATTCTATATACCTACATTCTAATCAAATTTTGATACCAGACTTTCGCGTCGTTTTCGTATATTGTTGTTTAATACAAATTAATCTAATTTATCTGTGAAAGGATTACAAGCCAACCAAATTAGTCACAAACCGAAACCAACGGAGCGTGACGACATACTTGTAATAGATAGGCCAAAAACGTGACAATGTAAACTGTCAACAAAAAGGTACCAATTGGCAGCTTTTTAGTCAATATGTTTTGTTGACTGTAATACTAAATTTGTTAGGTGAGCAAGATTTTATGTGCATTTTTTTAAAGTCTCAAATAACCTGTGATGTTAAAGGATATTTTATCGCCATTAAAAGTAACACCTGGATAAACACATTTATTGCTACATAAATGATTTTTCACTTAAATGGAATACGGGGTATGTTACAAAAAAGGGGGTTAAAAAATTTCGTCTTAAAGCACACAGTAAATACATACACAGCTTAGTAATTCAATGTGCATGTATAATGCCAACTATTGTTCCTATTGTTTATAGAAACACTATAATTATTATTGTTATGTATTAAGAAGTAGACGGAATAACACACTTTTTAAACCTTCGTGGTTTTTTGCTGTGTCTAAATTGGATTTCGTAAACAATCTTTATGTTGGTAATTAAAAAAACAAAAATCTATTGATATAGATTGGTTCATATGTGATAACAGACAGGTCGAGCATTTTCGCATTCGAAACGCAATATTTTGCAGTTTGTTTGCAGTAACTTAGACAAAACTGCTGATCGGCTGCATAGTCCACGTCCAGTTATCATTGCATGCCGTCTTTACACCGTGTTAATACTAAGGTCTATATGTATGACATGTATTTTACAATCTACATGTAGTGTTATAGGTATTTGTGTACACCAAAAATAGTTGAGAGAGAAACTTTAAATCAAAATGTAAAATGCTGGAAAAAGTTTAATTAGCTCTACCATATTATGCTAATACAAAAGAAAAACATTTTGTTTAAAGAATATTAGCCATGTTTATCATGACTTATATTCCCCTTTCCCCTCCTACTAAGCGTAAAGCTTGTGCTAGGAGTAGGTACGTCAATAGTGCAACGAGTGCAATAACTTGTTTGTTAGCAAAAACTATGGATAAGAGGCACGCGGATTAAAACATAAGAAGAGAAATTTACAAATATAACCTGCTCTATCTTTCAGATAAACCTCTTTATCACAAAACATGATCAATGAAGCGAGACTCTTGTGTTGAAGTGTCGCAAATAATTGCGAATTTAACGAGCCCCGGTCAGCGGTCAGTTTCGCCAACATTTCGTCACTTCTCTTCAAAGATCATGTCATTGGGTACATATCCGTACTATCGTGTACAGCCGGGTTATTTAAATACACCCTGGCGCAGTGGTAAGCTACGAAAAAGGCGCCCTAAGCACGTCCTTAACGATCCCGATGATCAAATCGTGACCGACAATGCTCCCTATCTCGCACGGATACACAATTCAACCTTATTACAGAGTCTTTGCCGGCGAAGACGAGGTCCCCGATTTCTAACGTCACCCGGACTTCGACTCACGCCACGGCCGGGCCTAGGGGGCTTACGGACTAACCAGTAGTTCAACAACTCCTTCCATCCCAACGTCATCCTAAGCCGTGGTCCGAGCCTCACAGGAGGCACCCTTAGGAGGACAATGCCCTCCTAAGGGCCCCTTGACCTCTCAAATTATTTCTTCGAGCCCTAGGGCTCACCCCCAGGCGGAGCTTTGCGCTCGATTAATATTTACCTCTCTTTCCATTAAAATTATACGGGTTTATGTAAAGTGAGGTCACAACCTTAAATACATCGATTTTATACTCTTTGAGTCTTTATGCCATTCAGCTATGACTGTTTATTAGCCATAAATACTTTCGCACTAAGCCCGCTCTGTTTAACATTTACTATTGTAATACGTGTCAACATAGTTTGCTTAACCATTTCTCAAACCGTAGTTTTCAGGCAACTTTCATTTACCTACTATTTGACTAATATTTTTATCGTTACTCGAGTTCTCCTACGGATCTCCTCGTTCCTGATTTGATCACGTAGAGAAACTCCAAGCATCATCGCTCGCTGAGTGACTCTGATTTTTCTTTTGAGGTCCATAGTTAGCGACCATGGATAAATCGTAGTTATTTGAAACAAATTGAACAGTTATTTATTTCAGTGCACCGTTTTAGGTTTTACCTTCGAAGGTGAACGGCTTAGCTAAGATGTGGCAACAGTGCAATACTACATTTATTTCTAACAAAATGTAAAAGGTAATGCGAAAATAAGTAAAAAACCTGTCAGGTGCGAGTCGGGCTCACACATGAAGGGTTCCATACCATCGTAAAAGATCCTAGGTACTTTTCAATAATTTTTTAGGGTTCCGTACCTAAAAAAGAAAAAAGGTACCTACCCTTATAAACACTTTGTTGTCTTTCTGTCGGTCAAGAAACCTATCTGGCAGGTAGGCAGGTCTTATAGCACACGTAACGGGAAAAATCAGAAAACCGTGAATTTGTGGTTAGATCACAAAAAAAAATGTGTTCATTAACAAATAATTAGTATTTTCAACTTTTAAAGTAAGATTATTATATCAAGTGGGGTATCATATTACGTTATTTTACTTGTACATTCTAAAACAGATTTTTATTTATTTTAATGCATAATAGTTTTTGATTTATCGTGCAAAATGTCGAAAAATATGACTGTAGTACGGAACATTTTGAACTTCGCCATCTTGGTTTTTTAATATTACTTAAAGTTGTTGTTATAGTGGCAATAGAAATACATACTTACTCTTTGAAAATTTCAGCTCTCTGCCTATAACGGCACCTCGGTTGTGGTAAATTGACAACTACAATGTCACGATCGCAATCACCTCTGATTGGTTGATGCTCGCTCAGTATTGGCCACAATGCATTGTTGCAAAGAGAATACCATAAATTCAGCCAATCACAAAAATTACGATTGTAATGATGATTGCAGGTTTTGCGAAACCGACCGACATTGTTTATAAGATAGCCGACAGACAGACGGGCGGAAATCGGAGGCTTAGAAATAGGGTCCATTGACACCTTTTGAGTACGGAACCCTAAAAATATATCCATTACCTTACCCACCTACTACAGTCTCAGGCACTCTCAGTAAACGCCACTTACGAGTCAATTAGTTTTTTTTATTGACGCTGATTATGGTATGCGCTTGAGCAATTTTTTGATCTGATATTATGGTCTGAGGAAGCTTCTGAGTTCTGATAAGATCTTTTTAAGGTTTCGTACCTCAAAAGGAAGAAAGGAACCCTTATAGGATCACTTTGTTGTCTGTCTGTCAAGCTGTGATAGCCTAGTGGTTGGGACGACCGCCTTCTAATCAGAGGTCGGGGGTTCGATCCCGGGCACGCACCTCTAACTTTCGGAGTTATGTGCGTATTAAGTAATTAAACAAATATCACTTGCTATAACGGTGAAGGAAAACATCGTGAGGAAACCTGCATGCCTAAGAGTTCTCCATAATGTTCTCAAAGGTGTGTGAAGTCTACCAATCCGCACATGGCCAGCGTGGTAGACTATGGCCAAAACCCTTCTCACTCTGAGAGGAGACCCGTGCTTTGTAGTGAGCCGGCGATGGGTTGATCATGATGATAATGATGATGTCTGTCTGTCCGTTTGTCCGTCGTGTCTGTCAAGAAAACTTACAGGGTACTTCCCGTCGACCTAGAATCATGAAACATAGTAGATAGGTAGATCTTACTACACAAGTAAAGGAATAAATCAGAAACCGTGAATTTGTAGTTATATCACAGAAAAAATTAAACGTGTTTTAAGCTTTGCCTCCCCACACATTTGTATATGATGTATGTAGATAGTAATTGGTGATTTTTTAATCTCTCGAAATGTCCCAACGTTTAATGACAATCATAGTGTGAAAAATAGTTTCTCGAGATCCCACGACTCGGTACAAGCAGATATACGCGATAATCGTGTGCAAAGTGATAGTGATGAAACTCACATTCGTTTCTTTATATACTTAGACAATTGTCGCTAATTCTGTTATTTCTGTTGCACTTGTCTTAATCTAGTTTTGTCTTTTTTTGCGAGGTGCATTATGAAAGAGATAGTAATGCATTTAGACCTGTTATTTTAATTTAGTTTAGAGATTGTTGGAGTGGCACTAACGGGGTCCGGGAGTGGTAGTTTAGGCCAGCCGAGCGCAGGTTGCACGCTTTTCATAAATATTAATTATATTTAAAATTCTATGCGCTCTGTTACAATTAAAAAAAAATACCGTAATCCCTGTTAAACGTAAATACGAAATTTTATTGCAATTGTTTTTATATCATTCGAATAAAACTAGTTTTTCATGGTCGTGTAAAAAATGCGTATTTTGGGAAAGCTTCGCGATTTTTTTGAATAGGGGAATTGGTGTTTTGGCTCTCGTAATTCACTAAACAATATCTTTCATTTTTATAATATTAAAAAATAAATAAACAAATTTGTAGTTTTTGAGGCCAAAACTTGATTCTTCGAACATCCGAAATGTTTCTCAACACCGCTTTTGGGATGCATTTCGCCTTAATATCATCTGTCCACGCAGTGACCCCTTTATCTATCCGTTTTGGAACTATGTACCTTGCCTATTGCCACTTCAGCTTCGCAATTGACATAGCTCAACCTATGTCAGTTACTCCAGTTCTCCTACGGATCTCCTCATTTCTGCAGATTTGATCACGTAGAGAAACTCCAAGCATGGCCTTATGAGGCCCATATTCAGCGATATGTCATCACTGGCAACACGCACTGTTCCAAGACTTTGGCCTTCAAGCACTGAGATCCAAGTATACATTTGTCCAACCATTCGCCTAATACCCTACCAAGGTCGCATCACCAGTCTTTCACACGCGCGTCATAACTTCATAACCCAAGCATGAAGTCCGTTACTCGCCGAGTTACTCTGGGCTTTCTTATGAGGCCCATAAATGTCATCACTGGCAACACGCACTGTTCAAAGACTTTGGCCTTCAAGTACTGAGATCCAAGTATACACTAGTCCAACCATTCGCCCAATACCCTACCAAGGTCGCATCACCAGTCTTTCACACGCGCGTGATTCATAATTTAGCGCGACATTAGAAGCAGCTTTCACAACGCGCACGAATATTAGGCGGCCTTGAGTTGTCGTCAAGGCCCAGAGAAATTGTGTAATGGCTATCCAACTACATGTGACCAATTATTTTATTGTCATACGCCAATAAAATTAAAACTATTAACATTCTTTGTACCTAAGTGTGACGTAGGTACCTAGTTGCAAGAGTTTTTTTTAGGGTTCCGTACCTCATAAGGAAAAAAGGAGCCCTTATAGGATCACTTTGTTGTCTGTCTGTCTGTCCGTCCGTCTGTCCGTCGTGTCTGTCAAGAAAACCTATAGTCCCGTTGACCTAGAATCATGAAATTTGGCCGGTAGGTAGATCTTATAGCACAAGTAAAGGAATAAATCCGATAACCGTGAATTTGTGGTTACATCACAAAAAAAATTGAAATGTGTTCATGAACAAATAATTACTAGCTTATGCCCGCGACTTCGTCCGCATGGCCTACACAAACTTCAGCCCCATTGTTTCCCCTCTTGGGGAATGAATTTTCAAAAATCCTTTCTTAGCGGATGCCAAAGTCAAAGTCAAATGATTTATTCAAAATAGGTAATAAATTACTCTTTTCGATTGTCAGTTGACATTGGATTTGTAAGATATACCTAGTGGTGTTAATTATTTCGCAAACTTAAAACTAAAGCTACGAGGGTTCCAAACGCGCCAAAGTCTGAGAAGAGCCCACAACAAACTCAGTGTACATCATAATAGCTATCTGCATGCCCAATTTCAGCCTGATCCGCCCAGTAAGTAGTTTGAGTTGTGCGTTGATAGATCAGTCAGTCAGTCACATTTTCCTTTATATATTTAGAAGATTCTCAATTCTGTGCCCACTAATCACACGTACTATAGTCATGTAGTTTTGCAAAGTCCTCTATTGTAACAAAGCAATGGTCTTACTCATCAACTGTTCTATAGAGTTTGGTATGTACAAAGTATTTGCAATCGTTTATTCAAAGCGATAATCAACTTTATTAGTACGAGATAACGTCTTAATTTAAAATGTATTTAAGTACGCATTCATGAATTGAGCAATTTAAACATAAAACGTTTTATTCAAGTTAAAAGGGCATAAATTAAACAGTAGCAGCATTCGAAGTGTATGTAGAAATTAGTTTGACGAATACTGTGAGGCTCTTTACGCACTGTATAAGATCCGAATACCCTGCAACTTTGTCCGCATGGACTCAAGTTTTTACAATCTCTTTCTCTCTCGTAGTTTTGCGGAACATAAAGTAACCCGTGTCACTTTCTAGGTCTGTAATCATATCCATGTAAATAATCACGCCGATTCTTTGCATGGTCAAACAAACAAGCCAATAAATCAACAAACAAACACACTTTCGCATTTATCATGGGAGCGCAAAAATACGCAAGCAACATTCATTGAAATGGAGGCAGTCTAAAATTGAATTTCGGATCCTAGTTTTCTAGATCTGAATTTTTAAATAAAAATAGCGAACAAGCAGATGGTTGACATGGTGTATGTGATTACCGCCCATTAACATTAGCAGCTCCAGGAGAACCGTCAATGCGTTGCCGGCTTTTCAAAAATTTGATCTGCCCACTGAATAACCTCATGTTGAAATCTATTGGGAACACTGCCAAAAGGAGTTGGCTCCACGGATTCTATAAGTCCCGCAAATTGCTATTGCGCAACCATGAACCATGTCTCGTTAATATCGAAATGACGTCATTTTGACGTCAGCCGAAATAAAAATATACCATCAGCTCGAAACTTCAGTCTAGTGCTGACGTCACTAAAATGGCCACACGCATTAGCAATTGGGTATTTGACTCCAATTTTTTTTTATTGCTTTATTATAACTAGGATAAAAATAATGACGTAAACTGAAAAAACTTATTAAATCGATTAAATAACAAAAAATTTATAAGCATTTAAATATTTCAGATTAGACAGAGATAGCGATATAGTATTTTGACGTCACACCTCACTAATGCCATAGTAGCTTCGTGCGGTTTCATACAAATTTTCGTTTTGCGAGAAAGGGATAGAAGACCCTCCCACTCCAAAATTAAAATGCCTGTCATTACGTCATTATTTTTATCCTAGTTTATGATAAAGTAATAATATTTATCAAACTCAAAAGTAGGAAAATACCTGTGAGTGGAAAAAAGATCTGGCACAACAGGTGGAATATTTTTTGGGTTCGGATTGGATGCAGTACGTAAAGAGCCGCGTGCTGATGTCTTGTCGGCAGGGCCCTCTTTCCCACTGGGCACTCTGGGCACATGCCCAGGGCCCACGATCAATAGGGGTCCACTAATCCCCGCCAGATCATCATACTATAACCGACAGACCGACATTTTATTAAGTACCAAAAACATATTTATTTCGATAAAATCAAAGGTCAAAAAGGGCCTCTCAAACAAACAACGATAGAGATTGTCCGACATGATGATGACAGATTGATGATCCGACACTCGGCGGCTGTTGGACTATTATTTCTTTGCCTATTCTAAAAAAATAGTAGGTACCTAATCTGTCAAGATAATAGGGGCCCCATTATTCTAATGTGCCCAGGGCCTCCAATAGTTTAAAGACGGCCCTGCTAGTCGGCAAGTTTTTCTAAAATCATTCATCTTAACTAGTCTGTCTAGTCTTAATGTTGTCTTGTCAGTATTAACTATTCAACTGAACGCAAGCGAGGCGTAACGGTCAATGATCTCGTTTCCGGTCAGCTGGCCGATTAAGATTAATAAATAAATACTTAAACAATTTATGCACTAGCTACCTACCTACTTGCGGAAACTTAGTAAATATATTAACATTTTTGCGTAAATACCTGTACATCCTTTTGCTTTTCGTAGTATTCTTATTTTAGTTTATTAAAAGTTATTTAATAAACAATTACCAAAAACTAAAACATGGACGCAACTACTGAAAAATAACTGGTTAAGTGCGTGCCACTTTTATTTTCTACTAGCTGATGCCCGCGACTTCATCCGCGTGGAATTAGGTTTTTAAAAATCCCGTGGGAACTTTTAGCCTATGTCACCACCACTCTCCAGCTCTTTTTTTTTATTAAAGAATATTAGCCATATTAAATGACTAATATTCCCCTTTCCTCTCCAACTAAGCGTCAGGCTTGTGCTAGGAGTAGGTACCACAATAGTGCAACGGGCGGGTTTTGAACCGTCGACCTTTCGGTTTTCAGTCCACTCCTTTACCGATTAAGCTATTGAGGCTCATCTTTATCTATACTGTAAGGGTGGTAAATTGGGCGGAATGGAAATATACCCGGATACGGAATAATCTACCACCTTACAAAGATTAGAGGAAAATAATAATTTACTTTACTTGATCTATCTACCTAGTAAAGAATAGAAGCTAGCCGTCGACTCCCTTGTAATGTATATGAGGTGTTATAAATGAAATTTGCTAGATGTTAGGCAAAATTGTTTTTAATGTAACTTTTACCGGGGTCGCTTAATACATAGTGATGGCTAATAATGCTTAGTTATTCTAGCTTAATGCCAAGACTTAATTTAGATACATTAGAATGCCTTAGGTAGATAGTACATAAAATCTATGTTTTAAATTTAAGATGCCATTGGCATGGAATAGACAATGACACAGTAAAATTCATAAAATTGTTTCAAAATAAAAGCTCAGTAGTAAAGACAGGGTTCTTACTGTACACATACACTAAGAAGGTTCACTAAACTGTTCCAGGATACAAACATTTGCTTACTTGTAGGTGCGAAGACTGCAATGTAGCTGGACGGCATCGGCCAAGATCCAAAACTCAATTTAACTTGATTCTTCACAACCGAAATGTTTCCTTACAAAGATTTTCACCAAGTCTTATCCATAGAAATTAAGTTGCCAACGTGAATGTGCAAAAGAAATAAATACGGAAAACGAAAGCAAAAAAAAAACGGAAAACCGAAAACTAAAAACGGAAAACGCAAACGGAAAACGGAAACCCTGCAACAAAGAAAAACAAGATTATAATTTGTGCTGTGTGAAAATTTCGACACGTGGAATTTTCCCGATCAAACACAACTCACCTATTGAACTCCTGGCCACCAATGGTTTTCAGGAGTCCACCCACAACCCATTATCCTCATTTATTTGGGAAGGTAAAATAACTGGAACTGAAAGGGAAAATCATGAAATTAGGATTTTCTCTAACCAAACCGCCATTTTGTCGAATCCACATTACTTGATTTTTCACTCACCATAATTGATGAAACATTGAAATACGTTAGGATGACTAAATTTATAACTATTGTATTTTCCCAGGCGAAGCCATGGGCGAAAAGGAGTGAGATTTTCCTGGAACGAAAAAATTCGTCTTCACATGTTGACTCCAGAAAAATTCTAAATCTCACCAATCGGTGTTGCCAGACGCAACCCGAGTGTGGCCGCTCTCATTTAGTTTGATCATGAAGCCAATTCATTTTTGAATATTTGCGGAACCTAAGGATATATTATAAGAACCGTTTTGTTAATGACTTAACAATAAACAAATGATATTATGGTTTTATTTAATTATTTTGTTTTATTTTTACGACAATTGACAACGAAGCAAACGCCATCTATTGTGGCTCGAATGAACTCTGAACATCGACCCACGCGTAGTTCTGCACCTTGATGCTAGGTGGCACCAACATACTTTGAACAAAATTGATTTTTATTAAAAGCGAAACGCTAGTTAGTAGTTCAAAATTTACAACGTCACAATACTTCCCCTCCTACGAAAAGGTTCAACAGGTTGAACCACGCTGCCCTCAGCGTCATCCAACAACTACTAACAATTTGCCTGAAACAAACAAACAAAAAAAACACAGAAGTTACGCGTGAACGCACATCTACTACTAACAAGGAAAATTGTCTAACAAAATAAATATACTGAAAACAGTGTAAGGTTTTATACATTATACTTAACTACACAACCCTAACTTCTAAAAAGAATATATACAAAAAAACTTCATGGTGTCTAAGACACTTGAGTGGAAACATCTTGGCATCATTCTTCAGCTGACTGATAGAATGCGTCTAGGCCTACGGTGGTTCACTCTTTTAAACTACCATCTTAATATTTGTTACTCAACAAATACGGAAAAACTGGTTGTGAACGGGTCCATCTGATATGGCAACCGTTCTCTATCCCATTCGGAAAAATAAAACCGAATCAAAATCGGAATATGAGAAAAAAAAAACGAAATAACTCTCCTAGAAAATAGATCTCGGAACAGAATCGGAAAAATAACAGAAATGATCCATTATCTAGAAGGAAAACGAAAACAAAACACAAAACCCCCCCCTTTTCGTTATCCCCAAAGTACGATATTTGCATTTTTACTTTCTCAACCGGTTGGTCTACCACAAGCATTCCAATCATCACATATTCATCCCTACATACATCCACTACATTCCTCCTCAACTGAACCATGGTAATGTAACTGTTAACTCAGAACATCACTACACTCATTCAAATTCCTAATTGAATATTGATAACTTAAATATTCAAACAGTTTAGACCAAACTAAGTAATGGCAAATATCTACTTCTTAATATCCTTAATATGCCAAGTGCCTATTGGGTGGTTGTCAGCTACTCTAACTAGTTCGTAAACCAAAGGTGACAAAACCTTGACAACCCTGCACTTTTCATACTTAGGTGCCAGCTTAGCTGCGAAAAAATTTGTAGCGTCGCTTTGTGGATAGGTCTTTTTCCACACTATATCCCCAACAGAATAGCTTGCAGACCTACGCCTTAAGTTGTAATGCGTTGCATACTCTGCATGAGCCTGAAACAAATTTCTCCTAACCTGACCAAATATGTCCTCCAAAGTTCCAAACTTTCCTGCGTATTCCTCCCTTGGAATTCCGGCCTCGTACTCCTTATCCGTGTCCTTATAGAAGGAACCATTTAAAACCGGTTCTCTAGCGTGGACAAGGAAGAACGGGGAGAATCCAGTGGATTCATTAACCGCACTGTTTATGGCGAACTGGACCTTGTACAGGTTTTCGTCCCAGGACCTGTGGTTATCTTTCACAAAAGCGGCTACAGCAGTCATAACAACCTTATTGTACCTCTCAACAAGGTTAACTTGCGGAGTGTACAGTGGTGTGTAGTGTAATTTCGGAATATTATAACGCTTAATGAGATTACGGAATTCAGATCCTGTAAATTGGGACCCATTGTCCACAATCACAGTCTCTGGAACACTATGGTTCAAAAATACAAAATTCTCTAGCGCTTTAACAACAGCGGCACCTGTGGCACGCCGTAACGGAAACAACATTGTATATTTCGAAAAACAACACGTCACCACAAAAAGAAATGTAAATCCTGATTTAGACCTAGGCAAAGGTCCGACTAAATCAGCCGAAATGACCTGAAAAGGTCTCTCGCAGACTTTAGGCTTCCCTAGCAGACCTGGAGTGGCTGATGTCGTGTGTTTATACGCAGAGCAAGTATCACAATTCTTAACGTACTCAACCACGTCCTTATACATACCACGCCAAAAATATCTGAGGGATAATCTGCGATGAGTTTTGAACACACCAAAATGACCTGCAGTTGCATCTGCATGGTTTTGTTGCATAATTCTATGGATGTCGTTCTTGTGGACTACCTCTTTCCAGTCGAACTCACTGAGAAGCTGGTATTTACATTTACTGTAACGATATAGTTTATCGTTCAAAATACAAAAATTCGGAAAATTTGCTGGATTGATTTTACAGCCATTAAATGTTTTGTCATACCAGTCATCTACCAAAACTTGTTGACTAGAGTTATCATTACGATCACCAACTACATCTACGTGTATGAGTCTCGACAAGGTATCCGGAACTACATTATCACAACCCTTCCTATGTTCGATAACAAAATTATACTGTGATAATCTACAACCCCATCTGGCGAGTCGTCCTGAGGGATTTTCTAAATTTAAGAACCACTTTAGGGATGCATGGTCTGTGATAATTGTGACTGGCTTGGAACCAAAATAAGCCTGAAATTTCTCCACTGCAAAAATCACAGCTAGAGCCTCGCGTTCCGTCGCGCTGTAATTCCTTTCGTTTTTATTTAGGCTCCTACTGACATACGCAATGGGATGATCGCAACCATCGGTTTCTTGCGTCAGCATACCGCCAACACCATATGCAGAAGCATCACAATGTATTTTGAATGGTTTTTCAAAATTCGGTACCGCAAGAACAGGTGCGGTTACCAACGCATTCTTCAATGTATTAAATGCTACCTCTGCCTGTTCGCTCCACTCAAATTTAGGTGCGTTCTTTCCTTTACTCGTTAGTCTATTGAGTGGTGCAGCGATGGTTGAAAAATTCCTAATAAAGCGCCTGTACCAAGAACAAGTGCCTAGGAAAATCTTTACCTCCTGTGCAGTTTTTGGGGTCGGAAAGTTCAAAACTGCGGCAACTTTTCCAGGATCTGTGCGTAAACCAAATTCATCCACTATATACCCTAAATATTTCAAAGAGTTTCTAAAAAAATTACATTTATCAAAATTTATGGATAGTTGAGCCATTTTTAGTTTATCCAGAACTCTGTTTAATAAAATTAAATGGGTTTCAAAATCAGCAGAACAAATAACAATATCATCTATATAACAAAATACTATTCCATTTTCAATATCACTACAAAAATTTTGATTAAATAACTGGTCCATTAACCTCTGCTGTCGTGCTGGTGCACCGCATAGGCCAAACGGCATGACTTTAAATTTGAATAACCCTCTACCAGGAACTGTAAAACTGGTTTTTTCCTGAGAGTCGTTAGCTAACGGAATTTGCCAGAAACTTGAACTTAAATCAATTGATGATAAAAACCTTGCCTCTTTCAAGCTATCTAGAATTTGTGGAATGTACGGTATTGAGTATGAATCCCCCTTTGTCACTGAATTTAATTTCCTGCAATCTAGGCAAAATCTCCAGTCTCCATTTGCCTTTTTCACTAAAATTGCTGGGTTATTCCAAGGGCTTTCACTCGGAGTAACTACGTCCATTTCCAGCATCCTATCTAACTCTTTACTTAAAGCTTCCTTCTTTTCGGGAGAAAGTGGATATTGTTTTATTTTTATTGGGAAGGCATCACCGGTGTCAATAACATGTTCAATTAATTTTGTTCTACCCAATCCAATTTTCGCTGAAGAAATATCTAAAAATTTATTTACTACAGATTGGGCTAATTCTTTCTGTTGAGATGATAAGTTTTCAAAAGAAGTGATGGTATGAATTTGTTCATTATCAATCGCACAAATATTGTAAAATTGAGAAGGTGCCTTAATTAATTCTAAATTATCAAAAATGCCAGGGGCTAACTGAAATGTTTTCCAAAAGTCACAGCCAAAAATAACATCCGCTATTATAGAGGGTACTACAAAAAATTTTATTATGTGAGTTACGGAATTATAAGTAATCGGAATAAACATATAACCCATGCAATCAAGTTTGTCTCCATTTGCCACTGAAAATGTGGTATCAATACTGCTATGCAATTTATAACCGAATCTCAAAAAAACCTTGTGCGCCTGGTTACCCAAAATTGACGCGCAAGCACCGGAATCTAGTAAACCTGTAATCTCAAAACCGTCAACAAAAACCTTTAAATGTGGCCTAAAGTCTCGTTTATCCACTGAATACAGAACTGTGTCAGGTAAAAGGGATGTTTTGTTGTTAATGACCAAGTTCTTTACTTGTGTCTCTGCACAGTTCTTACTAATTAGTTTTTTGAATTTTTGTCCGGAGCGGGTTTACTAATCGCCTTTTTACTACAACTTGGACATGTCTTTACTGTAAAGTTCTGACGTCCACACGAAAAACATCTAATAAATTTCGGAACTGTCCTGCAAAATTTAAAGGAATGGTTACCCTTGCCGCACTTGTAACATAGTTGTTTATTTGTTTTCGAAAAATCAGTGCCTTTACTTGTATCAACCTTAGGTGCGGGTGTGACTGAAAGTGTGTTTATCTGTTTTGTCACTTGTTTGTAAGCAAACTCTGAACTTAAAGTTGCCTTACTGTTAGTAGGCTCAGAAAATAAGGCGGAACGCTGCCTCGCAGCCTCTAGTTTGCGACACTTTTCCTTCAACATTGCGACAGACTTAATGTCAACAAGAGCTAATTGTTCTGAGTAAAAAGGGCGAATATTATGTAATAAAATTTGTAACTTTTGTTCTTCGGAAAGTGGTGTTGACAACCTTGAAAACATGCAAAACATTATAGCGAAATAGATAGACACAGGTTCTTCAGAGCCTTGTGTTCTTGCTCGAATTTCACCTAGCAACCTGTAGTCATAATCTACTGCATCAAATTCCTCTAAAAATA
The DNA here is from genome assembly GCF_902806685.2 of Maniola hyperantus. NCBI lineage: Eukaryota > Metazoa > Arthropoda > Insecta > Lepidoptera > Nymphalidae > Maniola > Maniola hyperantus. Next base: position 14,881,514 of record NC_048540.1, on the reverse strand, counting down.
AAGTTTTCAATTCTGACCAAGACGAAACTTGACATTTGTTGCCTCTGTACCATAACAATGCTCGGCCTGTAAAAAGATGAAATGCAGAAACAAATAATTTTCCATCTGAAACGCCATAAGATCTTTTATATTCCTCAACGCGTTCGATGAAACTGCGCGGATCACCCTGTCCGTTGAAATGTAACTTCCACTTGGCAACATTTTTATCACCAGTGCAGTCAACGGCGGTACTCTCGGAATCCAGTGATTCGTCGTGAGACGACTCATTGTCAGCATCTAATCTGGAAATCAAACTCTGCAACTTTGTATGTAATTCACTCTTCCTACTTATTAAGCTGAGTTCGGAACACTGTATTCTCAAAATTCTAAAGTACAAATGTGAAGCTAAAGCTTTAGACCTACAGAGGGCATGTCTATCTTTAGTGTCAGAACACTTTTTTAATAAATCTTCTAAGTCTTGAAGTTTTTTAGTAATAACCCCTAACTCACTTTCAGAAGTGAAATCCGTCTCTAAAATTGATTCAGAAGGAATTTCCTGAATTAATTGTTTTAACTGTTTCTTTAAACCTAGCACTGTAGGTGCTGGAGTTTCGGAACGAATGGATACCTCATAACACAATTCGTCCTTCAAAAGTGAATGAAACTGGGCAAAAGTCTGTTCCATTGTGTTAAGTCAAAACACATTTAACAAAATATCGAGCTTGTGTAACTGTCTATGTTTAGCCTTATACAAATTGGTTAAACACAAACACAAAAGAAGTTATTTAAACTATTAAATATACACAAGCAAAATACACAACAAAAACAATATTCTTAAGTCTATCCTAACTATTTTATCAATTATGTTCCTATTCCAAAATATTGTTAATAATACAAGCACATATTATTACTATAGTAAACAAAATATAACAAAATAAAACTTCCCAAAATTGAATAAATGATTGTAAGGTGCAGTATCACCTTTATGAGTACACAGTGTGTTACAACCTTTACAATTACAAAAGTAAACAGGCAACAAAGTTGCAATGAACTCTGACTAGCATATTATCTTTCAAAAAAACAAAGAGATTGTGCAATGGTTTGATGGCTGTTACTTTACACTTTTAACACATAACCTAAAATACAACAAAATCTGTTTCTAAATGTCACTTTAAACTACCAGCATTCAATTAAACTTAACATGTTTTGTGTGTGAAGTAGCTTTTATCGTAACCTTAACACAGCTCTAAACAAAATTTCAACAAAATAATGAAGTATCAAGTCACTGAAAAAAAAATTGTTCATAACTTCCTACTTGAACTTAATGTAATCTCTGAATATAGTTTATATATTTAGTTTCACAAGTTGTAACTCTTAGTATTTATAAATGTATGTGTGTAACTAGTTAACAGGACATAGCGTTTCAAAACTTTAATTATACTAAGTTACCGGAATTTCAAACATAAGATGTACTTACTATTGAAAGCAATACCCAACAACAACTCAGTTAAGCAATGTTTATTACTAAACTGAAGGCAAACATTCACTTATACACCTCCAAGGTAAGTCGAATAACATAATTAAACGGCATAAGCACCATTTATAAAGTGTTGATTAAGTAAGAAAAAAAATGTTGGACTATACTCAGAAAATTACTTAAACTATCAAACAAAATTTCTAACTATTAGTTATTATTTAGTTAGTTAACCATAAAAACAGCTTAGTGCTCTTTGCAATGTGTCACTACTTAGAAAATTGTACAATCAGCGGAGTACATTTCATAAAATTCACAAAATTTCTCAAAATATACTGAAATAACTATATAAAAAAACGTTCGGGCGCCATTTGTAAGGGTGGTAAATTGGCGGAATGGAAATATACCCGGATACGGAATAATCTACCACCTTACAAAGATTAGAGGAAAATAATAATTTACTTTACTTGATCTATCTACCTAGTAAAGAATAGAAGCTAGCCGTCGACTCCCTTGTAATGTATATGAGGTGTTATAAATGAAATTTGCTAGATGTTAGGCAAAATTGTTTTTAATGTAACTTTTACCGGGGTCGCTTAATACATAGTGATGGCTAATAATGCTTAGTTATTCTAGCTTAATGCCAAGACTTAATTTAGATACATTAGAATGCCTTAGGTAGATAGTACATAAAATCTATGTTTTAAATTTAAGATGCCATTGGCATGGAATAGACAATGACACAGTAAAATTCATAAAATTGTTTCAAAATAAAAGCTCAGTAGTAAAGACAGGGTTCTTACTGTACACATACACTAAGAAGGTTCACTAAACTGTTCCAGGATACAAACATTTGCTTACTTGTAGGTGCGAAGACTGCAATGTAGCTGGACGGCATCGGCCAAGATCCAAAACTCAATTTAACTTGATTCTTCACAACCGAAATGTTTCCTTACAAAGATTTTCACCAAGTCTTATCCATAGAAATTAAGTTGCCAACGTGAATGTGCAAAAGAAATAAATACGGAAAACGAAAGCAAAAAAAAACGGAAAACCGAAAACTAAAAACGGAAAACGCAAACGGAAAACGGAAACCCTGCAACAAAGAAAAACAAGATTATAATTTGTGCTGTGTGAAAATTTCGACACGTGGAATTTTCCCGATCAAACACAACTCACCTATTGAACTCCTGGCCACCAATGGTTTTCAGGAGTCCACCCACAACCCATTATCCTCATTTATTTGGGAAGGTAAAATAACTGGAACTGAAAGGGAAAATCATGAAATTAGGATTTTCTCTAACCAAACCGCCATTTTGTCGAATCCACATTACTTGATTTTTCACTCACCATAATTGATGAAACATTGAAATACGTTAGGATGACTAAATTTATAACTATTGTATTTTCCCAGGCGAAGCCATGGGCGAAAAGGAGTGAGATTTTCCTGGAACGAAAAAATTCGTCTTCACATGTTGACTCCAGGAAAAATTCTAAATCTCACCAATCGGTGTTGCCAGACGCAACCCGAGTGTGGCCGCTCTCATTTAGTTTGATCATGAAGCCAATTCATTTTTGAATATTTGCGGAACCTAAGGATATATTATAAGAACCGTTTTGTTAATGACTTAACAATAAACAAATGATATTATGGTTTTATTTAATTATTTTGTTTTATTTTTACGACAATTGACAACGAAGCAAACGCCATCTATTGTGGCTCGAATGAACTCTGAACATCGACCCACGCGTAGTTCTGCACCTTGATGCTAGGTGGCACCAACATACTTTGAACAAAATTGATTTTTATTAAAAGCGAAACGCTAGTTAGTAGTTCAAAATTTACAACGTCACAATACCCATGCGAAAAATCACGTCAATCCATTGCACCGTTGCGACGTGATTGAAGGACAAACAAGGGAATGAGGGTACTGATGTCTACTTCGCTTCTCCAGGATGTAATAAATAGATGTCTCTATACAAAATTTTGACAAACTCGGTAAGTCGATTGCCCGTGAAAAGGTAACAGATACACAAACAGACAACTGTCTTGTCGTCAGTCTTGTTAGTCTGTATGATAAACACACTTTCGCATTTATAATATCAGTATGGATTCCGTATTGAACACATTGAGTGGAGTAAAATCATCAAACGTACTGCAGCGGAGTGGGTGAAGGTCACTCGAAGACCGGTAAAGTTGCAACACTTTACGCGTTTCAAAGAAATATACTATTACCGTGTCTCTAGAAGGATCTACAGTACGCTTTGTATAAGATTTTACGTGTCACCAAACGTTGCTAGAATTCGAGAGTCGAAACACAATACCGTCAAAGTAAAATGAACCTAAAGAGCCTTTAATAGAAGTCAAAAATTCAATGCCACTGATTTTAATTTCGCAACGTTTCCCCTTGGAGCGCTGGCTGTAGATGTGTAGACAAACTTGAGCTTTAAAACAAGGCAGTTAAGATCCAGTTTACTATAATGCGGAAGGTTTTCGACACTCGAATACTATCAACGTTGGTGATACATAAAATCTCGTACTAAGCGTACTGAGTTCTTTGTATTGTAAAACTTGACAATTTCATCAAAACTGGAAATTTAGGAGCAGCTATAAGCGCGTTGATGTCTTTTTTGGACACAGTTTTGTTTTGTGTCGAAATCCTTTGTGGAAACTGTAACATTATTATTATTTACTAACTAGTTACATTAGGGCGGCTGCCCAGAGCTGGTATAAGTCAGAACACCTTTTTGGTTGGTACATGGTTTAATTGGGTTACAACGGAATTACAAAAATGTTATATATTATAATTAAAGATAATGTAGTGTACGTCCGTTCGCGTCGATGATCGTACACGAAGGCGCCAATGTGTGCTTCTTCGGCAGGTAGCTCACGTTGCGCCGATGGGGCAGTCAGCCAGCGTAACAAACTGACCCGGCGAATTTCGTACCGCCTGACAGTCGATTTTTTATTTTTTTAATACTTACAATTTTTTAAATTTTTCTCTCCGTAAGGACCATCCTCGTACTTCAAGGGATATTAGCGAAAACAGTTCAGCTGTTCTCGAGATTTGCGATCAGCAACACATTCAGTGATTCATTTTTATATATAGAGATTTATTTTACATCTAATTGGAACGGTAGTGCCACTTAATTTAACTAGATGTGCAATGATAAATTTAAAAACAAACACAAAAAGACACAAAATACAAAACGATAAAACATTCAAGGATTTTGAATGTATGCTGAGAACATTGAACGACCTGTTGATGCTATGCTATTCGCGTACTTTAGTAACTCTCGAATCCAAGTTATACACCCGTCATTGAATGGATCCCATTGAGCATTATTGTCTCCAAAAGCGCATTGAACGATGCCAATGAACGCGGTATAGGTGCCATAGCTCTAGCAACATAAACCTCATATACATTCAGTAGTTTACTGGTGCAGACCTTTGCGATGCCTTGTGGTAGGTACTATAGTTTTTTTTTTTTTCTGCGACACACTCTCCGATATATATAGCAGACAGACAGGACAGCGCTCTCAAGGCGCACTGGAAGTCTGCATTAGTTAATAAGTATATTAATTATATTAACTAACATAGAATAAGTTTCTTACTAACATACATTATATTATAATATAGTTACTAACATAGATTAAGATGGTTACTAACATAATATTGTGGGCCTTTGATGTCTGTGAAATAAAGATTATTTATTATTATATACTGAAAAATACCGATAGACAGGCATCTTTACGCTGATGTTTACTACAAGTTAATACAGCAGGTGTACGAGAAAGTGATGAAACGCTATAGATAGGTATACGCCCACTGTATGACCTTGACTCGCCTAGCCGTGCCGGCGTTGAGTTCGTCGACATCCACGAATTAGTCCAATTACATGGCAGACGGTTAAATTTACGTTACGGTTATGGTTTAACTTCCACCGTTAATAAAAGCCTCAACTGGTGACAGAAGGGCTGGCTCATTTTTTGCGCAGCGGATCAGCCTGGCTGTCCAGCGCGGAAATGCAGCCAGTATTCTTGGCACCATTCCACGCGGTCATGATTTATATAGTAATTAGATAAGGCTAGCTTTAAGTTTTATTGTATTAAAAAAAAAAAAAAAAAAAAAAAAAAAGCGAAATGGGTTGCACAAGAAAATTTTATCTTAATCATGTAGGCATTTTAAACTAGCTTATGCTTGCGACTTCGTTCACGTGAACTACACAAATTTCAAAACCCTATTTCACCACTTTAGAGATTGAATTTTCAAAAATCCTTTTCTAGAAGATACCTCCGTCGTAATAGCTATATGCATGCCAAATTCCAGCCCGATCCATCCAGTGGTCTGAGCTTTGCGTTGATAGGTTAGTCAGTCAGCCAGCTTTGCCTTCTATATATATAACTAGCTTATACCCGCGACAGTGTCCGTGTGGACTACACGAATTTTAAACCCCTATTTTACCCCGTTAGGAGTTAAATTTTCAAAAATCTCATAATAGCTATCTATCTCATACATGCCAAATTTCAGGCCGATTCGTCAACTGCATAGATTGAGCTGTGCGTTCATAGATCAGTCACTCAGTCAGTCAGCTTTCCCTTTTATATTTATACTTAGACTAGCTTATGCTCGCGACTTCGTCCGCGTGGACTACAAAATTTCAAACCCCTATTTCACCCCCTTAGGAGTTGAATTTTCAAAAATCCTTTCTTAGCGGATGCCTACGTCATAATAGCTATCTGCATGCCGAATTTCAGCCCGATCCGTCCAGTAGTTTGAGCTGTGCGTTGATAGATCAGTCAGTCAGTCAGTCAGTCAGTCAGTCAGTCAGTCAGTCAGTCAGTCAGTCAGTCAGTCAGTCAGTCAATCAGTCAGTCACCTTTTCCTTTTATATATATAGATATCTTCTTCTTCTTCTTCCTTACCTTACCCCACGCCACGCGGGGTCGGCAAAACATATAGGTACTTACTACTTAGAAAATATATAGATTTTAATAAAATGGTGGGTCTATTTTAATTTCACCATAATAAAGTAACCAGACGTTAAACCATGCACCAATTCACGAGTAGACCAAGGACGAGAAACGGTCGCTTTGTTCGGTAGGCTTTATTAATATTGTTGTAGTGTTTGAATTGATATCTTTTGCTAGTTTCCTCATACAAAAAATACGTTTTACTCATCCTCGACTTTGAATAATTTCTTCATAGAAATTGCATAGATGAAAAATATAAAAATTCCACTTTAGTATGTAAGATAAGTATTTTGTAATATCTTCTATCATTTTCAGGATTTAAAAGACGTGTCTAAACAACAGAAGAAAAATATGAAAATTACTTTCAACAGGTCACCATTAGGTACATTTTTTTTTTCGTTTTCAACAGTGACAGAACAATGATGCCTACAAACTTACAAACCAACCCTGAAAAATATTTGCAATAGAATGAAGGTAGGTACAACTCAGACACTTAATTCAAAAGGAGTCTCCAAGTCTTGAAGTGCTCAGCTCTGGGTCTGGAAAGTTGTATCTAATCTAAGTATATAAAAGGGAAAGGTGACTGACTGTCTGACTGATCTACTAACGCACAGCTCAAACTACTGGACGGATCGGGCTGAAATTTGGCATGCAGATAGCTATTATAGGGGTTTTAAATTTGTGTAGTCCACGCGGACGAAGTCGCGAGCATAAGCTAGTTTTGCATACGAGTATAAGTATATAGACCCCTAATAATAAATAAAATCGACTGTCAGGAGGTACAAAGTTCGCCGGGTCAGCTGGTAAGTAATATAAATAAATTGGCTTACAATATCCTTAATTAAAATATTAATCAATCCGTGACACTCTTGAAGAAAATCCAATGAACTCACTCTGTTTAGAAGTACAAGTCCCCCCTTTACCCTTCCTTCCGAAAGCTCGAGAACCTGACCTGTCCCAAGTCAACGGAATCCGGTGTTGATGGTGCAACGGCCCGGACGCCAGTGTCGCAAGCCATGCCTTTCTATAGATACGTATGAATTAAGTTAACGGAACGAGATTTAGGATGGAAATCCAACAGAAGCTAAGATTTGTTGAATATAGTAAGGACTTTTTTTTTTTTTTAATTCAGATACAAGTTAGCCCTTGACTGCAATCTCACCTGATGGTAAGTGATGATGCAGTCTAAGATGATAGCGGGCTAACCTGGAAGGGATATGGCAGTTTTTATTAAACCCGTACCCCTTTGGTTTCTACACGGCATCGTACCGGAACGCTAAATCGCTTGGCGGCACGGCTTTGCCGGTAGGGTGGTAACTAGCCACGGCCGAAGCCTCCCACCAGAAAAGGACGGAGGACTAGCTTATGCTCGCGACTTCGCAAATTTCAAACCCCTATTACACCCACTTAGGGGATGAATTTTCAAAAATCCTTTCTTAGCGGATGCCTACGTCATAACAGCTATCTGCATGCCAAATTTCAGGCCGATCCGTCCAGCAGTTTGAGCTGTGCGTTGATAGATCAGTCAGTCAGTCAATCCTTTTATATATTTAGAAGACTAGCTTATTGCCGCGACTTTGTCCGCGTGGACTACACAAATTGCAAACCCCTATTTTACCCCCTTAGGAGTTGAAATTTCAAAAATCCTTTCTTAGCGGATGTCTACGTCATAATAGCTATCTGCATGCCAAATTTCAGCCCGATCCGTCCAGTAGTTTGAGCTGTGCGTTGATAGATCAGTTAGTCACCTTTTAATTTTATATATTTGGATTGTAACTGAAAGCTACAAGCTACGGCTTCATCTACATAGATCCTAATCTAAATCAGCCTGTGCTGTCCCACGTCTGGGCAAAGGCCTCCCTCCGATCCTTCCACCATTCCCTATTCCGTGCCTCTTCGTTTTTAAAAATCATAGAGCCTGGTTTTTAAAAATCCCGTGTATTTTTATTTTATTTTACTGGCCAACATTTTATTTTTATTTTCATTATACTAAAAATTGTAGTCACATAGTAATAAACCACACATAGTATCTAGCTATCCAGATAAACTTGGAAAGTAAAACCTTATAATATACATAGCGATACAATTAGCGAGACTAGAGCGAGCGAGCGATTAGGTTACTCGTTTAAAGTATAAGATTGAATTTACGAGAAAATAAATGTATGGCTTTCAATCTGCTTATAGCTTTGTATTTTTACTGGAGCGCGATCTCAAAGTCGTCTATCTCGAAATTGCGTACATTATAGACGCTACTTGAACAGCTGTTAAACACTTAACATATTCTAAGCCTAGAGTGGGTTTGATATATCTAAAATATTTACATTTAAGTTTCAGTTTACCTACTTTGTAACAAGTCAAGCAAGCAAGGTAGGGAATTTAATATTTGATTTTATTTTTGTAAATAAATATTAATAATTTGATTTAAGTTTTATTTTCGAACACAACTTAGCTATCTTAGTTTATACAAACTTGTAAACAAATGATAGTACTGAAAACGTAGGCTCTAATCTTTTAATGTAGTCGTAACTTATATAGATTTTTATTTTTAAAAAAAGCTGATAACCTTAATGCCGATTATCACGTTTCTAACTTCAAAAACATAGGACTTTCACATATAAAGTTTTGTGAAAAAAAAGTATTGTGAAAATCGGACAGAGTTATGCAGTAAAATAGATAAAAAAATTGATCCCGTATCCCGACGAATCCCTAATTTTTTTCGGGATAAAAACAACCCTATATGTTAATCCGGATTAACAGCTATCACTGTACTAAATTTCATTTAAATCCGTTGTGTAGTTTTCGCGTGATGCACGCACATACAGACAGACAGACAAAAATTCCAAAAAAAATTGTTTTGGGGTCTATGGGCGTTTGTGCACTAATCCGTATTCGGTTGGTATCCGATTCGTATTCTTACAAAATCCGTGATTTCATGGATGAGTGCACAAACGCCCTTAATCGATAATAATGTTTTCTCAGATTAAAATTTTCAAAATATAATTATTAATGTACAGAAATCGCCCAGTATTATTATAAGTAATAATAGATATAGATTAGTGTGATTGTGAACATTCTAATACAAAGAAGGCTCAGTGCGACAGGTTAAGAAACCCACTGGTTTTCACATTATAATTATATCTATTTACATCGCCGGCTCACTACAGTGCCGCGGGTCTCCTCTAAAAGTGAGAAGGGTTTTGGCCATAGTCTACCACGCTGGCCATGTGCGGATTGGTAGACATCACACACCTTTGAGAACATTATGGAGAACTCTCAGGCATGCAGGTTTCCTCACGATGTTTTCTGTCACCGTTAAAGCAAGTGATATTTAATTACTTAATAAAAAACGCACATAACTCAGAAAAGTTAGAGGTGCGTGCCTGGGATCGAACCTCCAACCTCGGATTAGAAGGCGGACGTCCTGACCGCTTGGCTACATTCATCTATTTACATAGTATTATTATAATTTTATCCCCATTGCGTTCTAAGTAAACAAAGAAGCCAATTTCATTGTTTGGCGTCACAGACGGACGTCATATTGTGGTCATAGCGTGCCGGTGGTGAACTTGACCTGTGCCAATTATCTACGGTGTATAACAATGTAGTATTATTACATAACACCATAGGCCACTGCCACTGCCTATGTTCGACCACCGACGATGAACGAGAAACGAGTAGAACTAGAAACGTAGAACTAGAAACTATATAAACGAGTTGGCGATCAGCGGGAAGCGAGTGTGTAGTTTCGATAGTTTTGTCGCCGGCCTATAAGCGAGTGTGCAAGTGCGACGAGCGATTACTCGCGCCATTCGCCCGCGGTCGCTCAGTCCTATGCAAACCTGCGCGCGTGTTCAAGTGAGCGAACATCGCTGAACGAATATCGCTGAGCGAGTTTATTTTGAAAGCTCGTCGCTCAGCTACAAAACTAGTAAAGCGAGTCGTCGCTGGCAGTGTGAACGGCCAGAGAACAACTTTTGATAGGTATATGCATCTCTGTCGTTTACACGGAATGTACATTTATTGTGCGTTTCTTGAGAGAGAAAATCGCCGAAAGTTAGTCGTTTTCTCGCCGGTAGTCGAACCACTGCCTTACACGAAGCTGTAGGTACGCCGGCTCTTCTCAGTTGAACCTACATTCCGAACTTGACTTGTCATAAGTGGCACATGCTGTCCTATCTATATCAATATTTCTATCCTAATAAATTAAATTGAAGTGTTTGTCTGTAATTTCGATATAAATCGAATGACGACGAACTTTCATACAAACTTTCACCCCCTATTTAACCCCTTCAGAGGTAGAATTTACAAAACTCCTTTCTTAGTCAGAGCTTCTCTATCTCTACATAGTATAAAATAAAGTCGCTTCCCGCGTCTGTATGTATGTATGTATGAACTCGTAGATCTTTAAAACTACGCAACGGATTTTAATGCGGTTTTCACCAATAGATAGAGTGATTCAAGAGGAAGGTTTATAGGTATAGTTTAATTCTCAAAAAATTAGAGATCCCTAGGGAAATTGAAATAATGTGAATTAGGTCGGAAAAAATCCGCTCATTTCACACCCATGCGAAGCCGGGGCGGGTCGCTAGTACGTCTTAAACGAAACCTACTGTGAAAATTTAACCCTTATAATTTAAAGTTTCTAACCCCACCTTTTTTAGTAGTTTAGGCTGTTTAGTTTAGTTTATAGATCTGTCAGTCAGTCAGGACAAGTCTTTTTATATTATGTAAAGATTTATTTTTGTCATTGTGCAAACATACAAAAAGTATAAAACAGCTTTGTTATCGTCAAATTTGTCCGTAATTTAAGATCTCACCTGATGTTAAGTGATTACAATACAAATTACCTACGTTAAAGTGGAACTCAGCGACCTTTACGAAATTCTTCAGTGTCAAAAAATGTTAACCCTAATTAACTTTCAGTATTTATTATATTTAACCCTTGACGTAAGAAAGGGATTATATTGATTGAACAAAGCACGGTCTTTGAGTCTACTTGAGTGAAATTACACTCCTTCCGTCCGTCTGTCACAGGCTTATAACTTCTGAATCACTAGAATAGAATAGAATAGAATAGAATGTTTTTTTATTCATGTAAACTTTTTAAAAGTGCTTATGAATAGTCAGGTTTAATTTACCACTGGTTCAATTTTAATTTACATTTTTAGTACTGGACGTAATTACTTCAAAAAACATAATAATATGCAAATTGATGGCCTTCGGCCGAATATTGCATGAAAAATATAAAAAGCTTAATTTCAGGAGGGCTCACGTACGAAATGGGGGGGGGGGGGCTTTAAAGAGGAGTTTGAAACCGAAACTTGTGTACAATTTCAGTTATTGTCCTGTACTACAAATACTAAAATCAGATAAACATTATAAAGAAACGAAATTATTTTATTTTTAATGCGCATCAGAGCTTTTAACATATTAATTTCACAATAATGTTAATAGATGGCGCTGTTATGGGATAATGGAACCACAGTTTAAGTTCAATTTAATGGGTAGTACCTACCTAGAATGATTTTTTTTCTCAATCCACGTGTATCTCTATACCTAAGATCAAGAAGGGATATGAACTACGTAAACATCTAAATAACTATTTGATGAGCAGAAAATTTTGCGGAAATCCACACGTCTACACGTAATACCAATTAAGGGTTATAATATTAGGCACCGCGCAAACGGGCCACCGACCACAGCCACAGGTGGTTGTCGCGCACATCATTTGGTACTGCGCAAGCGAAGGTGGTCGGTGGCTGCCATGAGTGGTCGATGGCCGCCACTAGTGGTCGATGACCGCCGCTAGTTGTCGGTGGCCGCTACAATTCGTAACATTCCCCTGCTGTAAGTAGCAACTGGCTGCTACATTGACATGTGACCCACGTTGACAACCTCGAGTGGTCACCACCAGTGGCGTGTCGCGGATACTGAATCGCGAGGAAAAAACTGCCATACATCCTCTTAGATTGCATCATCACTTACCACCAGGTGAGATTGCAGTCAAGGGCTAACTAACTAAGAATTAGTTTAGCCATCCAAAGGGGTAATGCTGCCAGCATCTTGGGTACGATGCCTCGCTGCGGTGGTCTTGATGAGGTTTTAGATTTAATTTAATTTAATTCAATTTAGTCTTTATTTAATTTTTTTTTTTACTTTTAATATAGATTTAAGTTACTTAATAGAATTGTTTATAACTTCCTCATGTAGGGTTAACTTATATCTGAATTTAAAAAAATAAAAAAAATTGGATGCCACTCTCTACTGCAAGTGTGCGGAGATTCCATATAAAACGTGTTAAAAATCATGTAAACAGCTAGTCGCCAGCCAATGGTGGCTGTGGTCGGTGGCCCGTTTGCGCGGAGCCTTATGTACTTAGGTAGTAAGTTACACGAGCAAAAAGTCTACAATTTGCTGACCCCAAGGTCATAGGACTTATCCTAATCTCACGTGCAAATCTCTCCGCTGGCAACAATTCCATATTCGTGATGATTTTTGTTACAAAAAATCTTTTGTCTTTTTTTACCAAGGCCCTATGGCTCATATTAATTGTGTATTCAAAAGTTGATTTTTGATATCATTTTTTTGAAATGAAAAACATATTTTTATGCTAACTTATCACAATTCAAGACTTTACCTCTGTAATCAAAAGTTGATTTTTGACATATTTTTTTGAAATGAAAAACACATTTTTACTAACTTAAGAACTTATTCATTTCATGATTCTAGGTCAACGGGAAGTACCCTGTAGGTTTCTTGACAGACAGACGGACAGACAGACAGACAACAAAGTGATCCTATAAGGGTTCCGTTTTTCTTTTTGAGGTACGGAACCCTAAAAATGTTAAAAGTTTTATATGGAGAGTTCAAGGGTAGAGACAGGTGAAGTGGCCGTAATTGACTTGAATGAGAAATCGGCAAATTGTATATTGAAATATCGCATTGTAATTATAGTGTATTATTGTTGTTGTAAGCGATAATTCGTGCATTTGAATATTGATGATTTTAGATATCACGATCGTTTTTAGTGTTATTTTCTATTATATAAAAATAAATCGCTGAATGTACACGCTGATCGCAAATCTCGAGAACAGCCGAACTGATTTCGCTAATTCTTTTTTTATAACATTCCTTGAAGTACGAGGATGATTCTTACGGAGAGAAAAATTTAAAAAAATTGCCTGAAAAAGTACGAAGTTCGCCGGGGCAGCTATAGTAATCTATAAAATCTATCTATACAGGGTGGCCGGGGACGTGACCTCTAAAAGAAAAAAAATACTTTATATTAAGGGGTATCCAAATCACCCCTATATACCTATGTTCAGCGATTTTTAGTAGTTTAGGAGATATGAATTTTTAATGATTTATTTTGCATAATTTTCATCAGTCAGTAGTTTTTAATTTTTTTCTTTTTCTGTAGAACATTTTTGGACAAGTTTTTTTGTGGTAATAAGTAAACATGAACTCAACTGTCCCCGCCTCATACTCCGATTGCCATCTCGACCTGTCGCGGACTTTACATTATCTCCGATTGCTAATAGTAGGTACCCATATTATAAATGTGAAAGTGTGTTTGTTAGTTGGTTTGTTGGTTTGTCCTTCAATCACGTCACAACGGATCAACGTGATTTTTTGCACGGGTATAGTTAAAGACCTGGAGAGTGACATAGGCTACTTTTTATCCCGGAAAATCCAAGAGTTTCCACGGGCTATAAATCATGAGGACGAAGTCTCGAGCGATAGATATAATTATCTATACATATGATATATTCAATTATTATATACAAATGAAAATACAATAAACAAAAATACCAAACTTATTCTAGAACATAAAAATTACAGATCGAGAATATCATCTAAACCACCGCAACGAGGCAGGGTGCCCAGAACGCTGGCAGCGTTACCTCGTTGAATGGCCAGACTAATATGCTGACCGAGGTAACTGCCAGCCCTCCGGTCCCCCCGTGGATTCCGCGATACATATGATAGCAAAAAAATTTTACAAAAAAAATAAAAACCGACTTCGTTACATAAACACTAAAAATTGAAAAATAATTTAATTTATTACCGAATATATTATGTATACAAGAGTTAATATAGTTCCATAATAATACTTTTTGGTGCCGGTGCCAATTAGCTTTAGCTGCGCGAATCGTCTAGACTTCATATTTTTATGGGACTCCACAATGGCACCTCATTGGCACCGACCCCAAAAAATATTATTATGGAACTATATTAACTCTTGTATACATAATATATTCGGTAATAAATTAAATTATTTTTCAATTTTTAGTGTTTATGTAACGAAGTCGGTTTTTATTTTTTTTGTAAAAAATTTTTATTTCACAATTTTTAGTGGCCCCATGAAATTATGCTATGACTGGTTAAAAATCTACTGTTTACTAAGCTATTACACTGATCGCGAGCAATTTACTCTTATCCGTTGAGGAGTTCCAGTATCTATCTTCGAAGATGTCAGGTTAAAGAATTATTTATTTCTCTCAAAGAATTACAAAATTCACTTACAGAGAAAACATATTTACAATAGGTAGGTACTTATTCGTTTGTTCGGCAATCATTATAACTTACTTGATCTACAACTCACATTACATATTTTACTTTAACAATTTGTTATTTTAATTAAGTAGTTGATATAATTTCAAATCCACCCTCACAATTCACTTTATTTTAATATCGCTCCGCCTTGGAAGAATGCGAAATCGTTGCCACAGTGTAGTTCATACAGTATAGTAACAAAATTTAATTAAGTAGGTTTATATCATAAAGTATGTGTTTTTTGAGTTTGTTTTTAAATATATTGAACGAGCTCGCATTCTTCACCTCCTTCGGTAATTTATTATACACTTGTACACCTGCAAATTTTATGTTTCTTCTTCCTTGAGAAGTACGTGTTTGTGGGAGCAAGATGTGATCTCCTCTACGACTGCTTCTACTCTGCACTTGATGTATTTTGGTGAAAATGATATGCGTGTGAATAGATTTGTTGAGTATTTTCCTTATTAGTATGCAAGTGTGATATGAATGGAGCTGTTTGATGTTCATGAGTTTTGTTTCTTTATACAATTTGGTTGTGGGTGTTAGGTAGTCATAATGAAATAGCATTTTTATAATTTTGTTTTGGGCAATTTGTAGGTCTTTTAGGTGTGTTTTTGGTGCGAATCCCCAAACTTCAATTAGATATAGTAGATGTGGTTTAACTAAAGAATTATATATTGTCTGGCGTACTCGACGAGGTAGGCAATGGATTATGTTACGCAGGGACCCCATTAAACTAGAAATCTTATTTTTAATATATTTGATTTGCGTCTTCCAATGCAGGTCACTATCCAATCTTAACCCAAGATATTTTTCGGACAGTTTCTGCTCCAATGTTTGATTATTGATTAAAAGTGGGGGATGTGATGGATTTTTTTTTATTTTTGCTCTTAAAAATGATATAGCTTGTTTTAGAAGCATTAATAGTTAGGAGGTTTTGCTCAAGCCAAATTGATAGTGTATCCAGGTCTTGTTGTGCGAGACTCACTATGTTGGTTATGGAACTACCAAAGTAAAACAGACATGTATCATCAGCATATAGGGACAGGTGGCCGTGTAGTTTGAGTTCGTGCATTGAATTTATATAGATAAGAAATAGCAGTGGTCCCAATATTGATCCTTGGGGTACACCAAATTCAGAGCAATAGCAAGGTTTGCTTTGATATTGACCAATTTTAACAATTTGACGTCTTTTACTTAAATATGATTCTAGTATTTTATATGCTACCCCTGATATGCCGATATCTTTGAGCTTCTGTAGTAGTATCGAATGGCTAACTGTATCAAAGGCTTTTTTTAGGTCAATGAATAAGCCCAGTGCAATCTTTTTCTGATCTATATTAGTGTGTAATTTTGTAATAAGGTCAACTGTAGCCGAAAGAGTATTGGATTGTGACCGAAATCCATACTGTCTCTTATAGATGAAGTTTATAGATGTAAGATAATTATTTAATCGAGTATAAATAAGCTTTTCAAAAATTTTGGATATAACCGGCAGTACTGAGATAGGACGGTAATTATTAGGGTCTGTTTTTGCACCAGATTTATGAATTGGAGTTACTTTTCCTATTTTTAATGCATCTGGAAAAGTTCCTGTAGCAAGGTGTTCATTGATACAGTTAGTCAATTCATTTCCTATGAGTTTACCGATACATTTTATGACTTTAGTGGTTATACCATCAATTCCCGTGCCACAGTTTGGATCAAGGCCATTTATTATTTTATAGATTTCATCGGTTTCACATGGTGTAAATGCAGTTAGTTTGTCATTGTAGGTTTGAGAATGTGATAATATGGGTGTATTATGTTGTTGTTTGGAAGAAATGGCATAAGCCAAAGTAGAACCAATCGCAGAAAAGAAATCATTAAATTTACCACAAATTTCATTGCCATCAGTTAAGGGGCCCATCTCTGTTAGAAGTTTAGGAGGAGTGCTGTCTGATTTTATTTTATTGTTTGATAGTGTGTTTATTAGGCTCCACATTTTCTTTGGCTCTCTTATATGTCTCATAAATTCATCGTAGTAAAATTTTCCTTTGATATTTTTTATTTTTTCGGCTGTGCTAATTCTTTCTTGTACATAATTTTCTTTAAGTTCATCATTGTTCGGATCCATTTTCAATTTGTACCAAATTTCATTTCGTTGCTGAATTTTAGTGATTATTTCTTTGCATATCCAGTCTTGGCGAGGTAAGTTTTGTATTTTGGTTTTCGTGATTTTGCTAAGATTTATTGCACATTTTAGGTGTTTTTCTAAATGTTCATAGCTGTTCGATGAATATTTCGTGTCTTCAATATATGTGTAAAGTTTTCCATAGTTGATGGCTTCATATTTTATATATTTCTTTTTTGCGGATTTGTATTTCTTCATCTTTAAGTAAATTTGCTTGTGGTCAGACATAGCAGAGTCGATAATTCCCATATGAAAGTCTTTATCTTTTAAGTTTGAGCATACGTGGTCGATGATGGTTTTTGTAGTGGATGTTTCACGCGTGGAGTAGTCTTTGTCAATTTTGTTAATAATTTGAAAACCACATTCCCGCAAAGTATCACGGTAACGTTTGCTATGACGATTTTTTGTAAGAAGGTCGATGTTGAAGTCACCGAATACTATTGCTCGTTTCTTTTGGACCAGCTGTGCAGAGTAGACTTCAAGAAATTCGTTTATATTTGAGATTCCGGGATTATAAACAACACCTATTTTTACCGCACATTTCTCAAGATGTACCCAGAGGTAATTGACTCCACCTGTATAAATTTCTTCATCTAGGCTATGGTTCAGATTTTTGTGTACATATATAGAAACACCACCACCCCTGGAGTCTGTTCTGATGTTATAATAGTGTGTGTAGTTCGGGATTTGGAATGATTCGGCTTCTTCACTAGATTTTAACCATGTTTCTGTTAATAAAATAACGTGAAGTGTACATTCTACGGATTTCAATATGCATTTTAATTCATCAAATTTCCCTTTTCTACAGATACTTCGAACGTTTGCGTAAAATAAGTTTAGGTTTGACTTTGAAGTAAGAAGATCCTGATAAGTATGACAAATCTGGTAAGTTATGGTTTCGTCAGAGTTACTATGTTTATCTGGTAGTATATTCAGTTTTTTGGCTGTATTCGTACGATTTTGGGTGTGCCTTTGACGTACTTAATAATTAAGTTCTGTTCACCATTGTCTTTACGACGATTTAATTCTTGGTCGAGTTCTTTGATAATGCTCTTTTGGGTAGGGGTCTGATCCGAGTATATTTTAACATTATTTCGTAGTTTATTTCTATTTCGTAAAAGTTCTCTTACTTCTTGGGGACTCTCAAGTATAACTTTTAGTGGGCGGGTTTTTCCGGGAATGAATTTACCAAGACGAAGACTTTTAATGATTTTGTGACTTGCGGGGACTATACTCTGAAGGGTCTCTTGAGCAACATTCATATCACCAGCTTGGCGTGCTAAGTTATCCGCGGCGGTTTGTTCAGCTAATCCAACAATGACAATATTTTTGCTCCTGTTAGCTCTTTCTTGTAATTCAGCAATTATTTTCTCGTTAGCAAAAACGTCAAGTGTAGCGGCATTCTGTGGGTTAGTTTCAAATTTCTTGATTTCATTCTCAAGGTTAGATATCTGAGACTTTGTGACTGTGTTATGTTTTTTGAGCTCTAAAATGTCAGCTTTCATGCTATTTTGCTCTGTTAATATTTTGTTAGTTGAATCTTTAATATCATCAAACTGACCTTTCAGTGTCGAGATTTCATCACGCATCAATTTGAAATGTGTGTCGAGTAAAGATATTATTTCCGTACGAAAGTTATTTAGTTCGGACAGAACGTCGCAACAATCTCGCTTCCTTTTCCGAAGAATAGTTCGGGTTCCAGTTCCCTCATCATCACTAGTTTTTGATAAGTCAGGTTGTGAAATTGATAAGTTTTGACTTACTGATATGTTTGTAGACTGTGGCAAGTGTCGACTACCCATGACGTAACTGTGCAGTTGCGATTAGGCGATACACGCAGGTGTAAGTAGGATGAAAAATGCAACTGTTTCTTTTACCCGAGGTGGAGCAGGGTGCACTTGTCGCTGAAGGATGAGGTGTCACTTCACACAATATACGTCTATTTGGCTTACAACTTATGAATTATTATTGAGTGAGACTTGTTATAATATTTTAAAATAAATTGACGACACGTCTGCTCCAACTGACTGCCGAAGCAAGCATGTTCATCAGATCTTCACCAAATTGAAATGGGACCAACTTTGAAGTATACCCTTTCAAACAAAAAAAGAATTTTCAAAATCGGTCCAGGCGTTTTTGAGTGATCGGGGAACATACATAAAAAAAAAAAAAAAAAAAAGATTCCGACGAATTGAGAACCTCCTCCTTTTTTTGAAGTCGGTTAAAAACTATAATAATTATAGTAGATACCTATTCCATAGTAGTAGATACATTGCAATACTAGGTATACCTTTGCAATGTGCAACATTTAACCTATGGATGTCCCATTTGAGCAATTGCTTCATAGTTTATGCGCATCAAATGATTAACCCTTTATAAACCACACCGACAAATATATAATCACTACAATAATTATACATTATTATCGGTTCGTCCAACAGTCAAGTGTCCACTAGCCATACAATCATATAGATTGTCCGTCTGTCACCAGGCTGTATGTCATGAACCGTAACAGATAGATAGTTGAAATTTTCACAGAAGATGTATTTCTGTTGCCGCTATAACAACAAATACTAAAAAACAGACTAAAATAAAAATTATTAAAGGGGAGAGCCCCCTTATTATTTACAACAAACGTGATTTCATTGCTCGTTTTTATAGAAAACCCGCTAATGCGAGTTGGACTTCCGTTTTACCCTTTGGGTACGGAACCCCAATAATGGTACGGAACCCTTCGTGCGCGAGTCCGACACTTGGTCGGTTTTTTTCATTTTTTCAAATAAGCGCGTCATACCTTTGATAATGAGTAATGACTCAAAAACTGATATTAAAAGCTAATTTGCAAATGCAATGTGCACGTTTCATCTACACTAAAGTCACTAAATCATCTCTTCATCAAAGTCAAGGTGACCGTTGACAAAAACTGAATAATCAAATCTAAATCATAATCAAATTAAAAAGGGGAAAGACCGGACTAAATTATGGGAAACTAGCCAGTATATTACAGTGGTAATAGCCACAAAAACTGTCATTAACTCCAAGCCTCTATTGTCATGAAACAATAGATCCTAATAGGTAGCCGTTTTTTCTTTGGTTTTTCAGATTAGTAAAGGTACTAACTATAATATCTAGTTTTTACTACAATTAAAGTTATTTAATACTAGCTGTTGCCCGCTGATTCGTCCGCGTGGATTTAGGTTTTTAAAATCCCATGAACTCTTTGATTTTCCGGGATAACAAGTAGCTTATGTCACTCTCCAGGTCTTTAACTATACTCATCCAAAAAATCACGTTGATCCGTTGCTCCGTTGCGACGTGATTGAACGACCAACCAACAAACAAACCCACTTTCGCATTTATAGTATGATCAGTCAGATTTCTTAAGATTCCTATTAGAAGAGTTAGATAATTGGAAAAGGTTAGGTTGGTACCTAGATACTAAAAATAATATTTTATTTCACAATAAATGTTTTATGTTATGTAAGTATACTGATTAAAATAAGAAAATTAATGCATCCATCTATACTAATATTATTATAAATGCGAAAGTGTGTCTGTGCGATATTAGAAATCTGTCTATTTAACCGATTTTAATGAAATTGGGATACAAATCTAGCTTGTTTCCAAGAGTCGTCCCAGAGGCTGACTTCTGTCCCGGAAAACCAAGAAGTTCCACAGGAAGGTTCACCCGTTTAAACGATTTTGACGAAATTTTGTACAGATATCATGCATTCCGAAAACGAACATTAGGTAGTAATTTTTTATCCCAAAAGTCCTGAGAGATTTTTCAAAAATTAAATGCACGTGGACGAAGTTGAGGGCATGATGTTCACTGATAATAATCTAAGAAAATTAAAATGTGAAAAATATTTTTAAAACAACGTTTTTCCATTACTTCGTTACTAAATTGTAATTGTATTTTATTTCACCTTAAAAAAATTATGTTAAATAAATAACATAATTTTTTTTAAATTATGTATACTGTTTAAAATAAGAAAATTAATGCATCCATCCATACTAATATTATAAATGCAAAAGTGTGTATGTCCGATTTAATGTCAGTCTGTTTAAGGCGAGTCACCGAGGCTAAGCGGAAAAAACTGGTTTGCTAGATCAAATGTTTTAGGTATTTACTATTAAATAATGGCCTTGCTAAAAATATACAATATGCCTAAAGACATTGTCTAAAGAATGTGCTACTTTGATCAAACTAAACTCTTTTTGACGAAATTGGGATACAATTCTAGCTTGTATCCAAGAGACGTCCCAATGTAGAGGCTGTCTTCTGTCCCGGAAAACCAAAAAGTTCCCACGGGATTTGAAAGGTTCATCCGTTTAAACGGTTTTGACGAAATTTTTTACAGGTGGTCCTTGCCTTCCAAAAACGAACATCAGTTATTTTTTATCCCGAAAGTCCTGAGAGATATTTCAAAAAATTAAATTCACGTGGACGAAGTTGGGGGCATCATGCTCACTGATAATTATCTTAGAAAATTAAAATATTAAAAATATTTTTTAAATTGTAATGTAGGTACAATATGTGTAAATTAAATTGTAAGACGTATTAAAAATAAAATAAGGTGTAAGTAGGTAAGTAGGTAACATACCTAATGCTTTTTTTTGCTGGCTTCGAATTAAATCTGTACATTGTACAACCCTGCACAAGGAAAATGGTAAATTAGATATCCATGTTTGTTATAAAAACGAGCTTATGCCCGCGACTTCATCCGCGTGGACTACACAAATTTCACACCCCTATTTCACCCCCTTAGGGGTTGAATTTTAAAAAATCCTTTCTTAGTGGATGCCTTTAATTTTTAAATAGAGATAGCGAGCAAACGAGCAGGCGGGTCACTTGATAGACGGTAGACCCTACGTAAAGACAAAACTTAGTGAACTGACCACAAGACAAATTAATAAATATTCATCTAATAACCTCGTTTTTAAAACGCAATAAGCCAAAATTCGTGCAAACAGTACTTTTTAATAATTTCAACAATGACGCAGTCTTGTATTACGAGTTATGCGTCTGTTTGTCTTCAAGTCCTTTAGTATTCAGCTCGCGTCGGGCGGCGATCACGCAACTCAAGTGAGTAGTCCTTTACAGCCGTATTAATCTTCGCATAACACAAAATAGTTCATTGTTCAAGTAGGTTACGGCCATTGAAGTAAATTATTAACTTCTTCTTCTCCTGCCTCTCTACTAGGTATTCTGACTGACTGACTGACTGATCTATCAACGCACAGCTCAAACCACTGGACGGATCGGGCTAAAATTTGGCATTCGGATAGCTATTATGATTATGACATCGGCTAAGAAAGGAATAAGCTATTCTCATCTTATATGTATAGGCACTAGTTTATTCTCGCGACTTCGTCCGCGCAGACTACACAAATTTCAAACCCCTATTTCACCCCCTTAGAGCTGCTATCTGTATGGCCTTTTATCTGTAGGCCTTTTATATTATTTAGATTACATCAGTCCACCATAAAATATAGCTTTTTAGACAATATTAGCCAAATTGCTGACTAATATTCTCCTTTCCCCTCCAATCAGCGGCTATACATTGGATATTTTTGATCACCACGCTCCGCGTAGGAAAGCGCTTGTCAAACAACGGCTGTGTCCATGGATGACGTCTACCATACAATCAATGTTAAAATTGCGAAATGCAGCTTACAGGAGGTGCAGATCCATGCAAAAAGATTCGCCCGAAAAAATATATTACAAAGAATTAAAAAAGGTTGTATTCAAAGCTATGGAAGCGGAAAAACGTGCCTATTATAAGTTCTATATAGATGGTCATAGTAGGAACCCAGCAGGGATGTGGAAGCATCTAAGATCAATTTTAGTGATTGATAAAAAAAAAGATCATGAGCTTCCTACGTCCCTGAATGACCCTGAACTTATTAATAGGCATTTTTTGGACATCCCACATAGAAATACAACTAAACTATCCACCTATACCTTCTTTGAATTTAATAGGTTTGGCCCTGACTCGTTCGATTTTAAATTAGCTAACGGACATGAAATATTAAAAATTATTAAAGGTTTAAAGTCAAATGCGACTGGCGTGGATAAAATCTCTCTAGAAATGTTAGAGTTAACACTCGCACAGAGTCTCACTACTATAACTAACATAATAAATAGATCCATAATAACTTCAACGTTCCCCGACGCATGGAAAACAGCCGTTGTTAAGCCTCTCCCTAAAGTTGACAACCCTACAAACTTAAAAGACCTCAGACCAATTAGTATCCTCCCATGTATCTCGAAAATTTTAGAAAAGGTGATATGTAGTCAAGTGACCAAATACATTGAGGAAAAAAATATACTACCCATTTTTCAATCTGGCTTTCGTAAAAGTCACAGCACAACGACAGCAATCATGGATGTAGTAGATAATATACTTACAGCACAAGATCAGGGCATGGGGACTATATTAGTCCTGCTAGACTATTCTAGGGCATTCGACTCCATTAATACTTCCTTACTCCTTTCCAAACTATCCTATTATGGTTTCACTTACAACACTGTTAAGTGGTTTGACAGCTATTTTAAAAACAGAGAACAGTTAGTCCAAATAAGCCAAACGAATGGCAGCCTGTTAGCCTCTCCGACCTTGCCAGTCCCTAAGGGAGTTCCTCAGGGGTCAATTTTAAGCCCCATACTGTTCGCATTATACACTGCAGATATGATTCACTGTATCAAACATTGCACTTATCACCTATACGCGGATGACGTCCAACTTTATTTTTCCTTCCAGCCACCGGACACAACTGAAGCTGTTACAAAAATTAGTCAGGATCTCGCAAGCATAGCACACTGGTCAGACTTAAACTCTCTCAATCTTAATCCTCAAAAAACAAAACTAATGATTCTAGGTACAAAAGGAACTATCGCGAAAATTGAATCTTATAGCCCCACCATTCGAATTGGAAATGATGCGGTGGAAAGAGTTTATGAAGCACGTAATTTAGGAGTTATTTTGACCCTAACTTACGTTTTGAAAAACACCTCCGAAACATTGTTAAAAATTGTTTCTATAGGTTGAAAGTCATTTATAAAATGCGCCCCTATCTTAGCACTGAGGTTAGAATACGTTTATGTGAAGCTTTGATCTTGTCAAAATTGAACTATGCCGACACTGTATATGGGCCGTGTTTGCTAGCCAGGTTAGCAAAGTTAGTACAGAGGGTTCAGAACGCCTGTGCAAGATTTTGTCTCTCCATAGCGCCTCGATCACATGTCAGCCCACATATCAATAACGCAAACATGCTAAATATGGAATCGCGGCGTAAGCTCCACTTAGCCACTTTGTTGTTTGGCATCATTTCTACAGGAAAACCAGCTTATTTGCACGCTAAAATAAAATGGGTACCTGAAAGAAGTAAATATAGTGTGAGGACTGTGAGGGCTGTACCCCGAATCGCTATGGCAAGGCATAAAACTGCTGCATTTCGAGGTACATTTAAACACGCAGCCTGTAAGATCTGGAATGATCTCCCACCCCCCATCAGAATGCTAAAATCTACAATTTCTTTTAAAAAAACTTTAAAAAAATATGTTTTAGAAAGCCAAAAATCACAGGGTTAAACGACTATTCCAGATCTTACACGCACTACAACACACGATACTTATCTCTGACTATACTATACTATGTCATATTATAATATACTACTTATTCTATATTATGGTGGTCAAGTGGTCAACCAAAAGATTTGTTAGTTCCCTGCAGGTAGTCTACACAAACAGAATAATGGCATTCCATACATCAAAAACATGTCGTACCTACATTTTGTATGTGTATAAGTTTACATGTGTTTAAGTATATATGTAATATCCTATATGTATATATATATATATATTATATTTATTACTCCACTAATAATGAAGTCTTTTTTTTTATTTTAGTTGATTTTTATATTATAGAGAACACTTTCGTTGTCGGGTCGTGACACTAGGGCTCTGCCTGAAAATCAGCGCTGCAGTAGTCAAATACTGCAGCATCATGCTGAGGCAGTAGCCTTTTCAGCTCAAACAAGACATCATTTTTCTTTTTAGTACTGTCGAGCTCGTAGTTTTAAGCTTACCTAGTTTTAATTTTTTTAATTTGTAACATTTGGTTTGTATGTTTTTTGTATTTTCTTGTTTTGTGAGCTGAATAAACTTTTATTTATTTATTTATTTATTTAATCAAGAAATTAAGCGAAAAGCTTGTGCTAGGAGTAGGTGCGACAATAGTGCAACGGGTGAGATTTGAACGGTGGCGCGCCGGTTGGCGCGGGCGACCTTTCGGTTTTCAGTCCGCTCCTATAACCGTTGAGCTATCGAGGCTCTAAACTAAGCTATCCACGTATAAAATTGTTCTATGCAGTGATAGTCTAGTGGTCAATACGTCGCTTGGCCACCTTTTCGGGGGACCAGCGTGCAGTTTGATCCCGGGCACGCGCCTCTAACTTTCGGAGTTTTAAGAATTCTGCACATCTGCACTTGGCCAGCGTGGTAGACTATGGCGAAACCTTTCTCTTTGAGAAGATACGCGTGCTCAGTAGTGAGCCGGCGATGGTTTGATGAGGATGATTTTAAAATATACCTACCCACGTATTAAAATATTGTAGAATGCTGATTTTCCTCAAAATCTAACGTGGTATAAAGGAATCTCGCAATGACGCAGCATTTGATTTGTCGGTCGATTTGTCCCCTTGCTTGTTAGATTGCTCAGTATGCAACTCGTGTCTGATAATTGATCAAGCAGTTAAAGTGAGTTAAAAGCCATAAAAATATTGTGAAATTATGCTGAATAATAAACTTAGAAGCCACCCAAGAGCATGTAAGATTAATAAATAGTTAATTGACCAAATCCTAGCCTATTCCTCTCTAAAAATAATAAAATAGGGTCTTGATGGACTGTAGAAATAAAATGACGTGATTTTTTGTATAGCGGTAGTTTATGGGGCTAGAAGGATAATTTAAAAATATTTTACAGGTTTAAAATCCGGTGAACTCAGAAGACCACAGAATGTTGTTCACAATCCTACTCTACATCGTCTACTACATGGTGTACACTGTTCTACTGGCGATAGCTGGTCTCTGGTGCTTCGAAGAATGTGCTTTGACGGAGGAAGAAGAATACGAGTTCATCCATCATCATCGAGCGATGCCGTATTGAGCGAGTCCAACTTATGCTTGGTCTACTTGGTCTACTGGAAAAACTGTAAGTTTTTGAAAATTATTTATATATTGCATGATGTATAAAATCTATCCCTAATAATATTATAAATGCGAAAGTGTATCTATATGTCTGTTCGTCTGTCTGTCTGCTAGCTTTTCACGGCCCAACGGTTTAACCGATTTTAATGAAATTTATTACACAGTTAGCTGACACCCCGGGCAATGAGATAGGCACTTTTTATCTCGGAAAATTAAAGAGTTCCCACAGGATTTTTACAAAATCCACGCGGATGAAGTCGTGGGCATAATCTAAAAATTATAATATTATAATACTATACTAGGGAATATCCGGCATATGCTACTACGCTAAAAAAAGAATGTGCCTAATATTTTTTTGTCTAAAATCATCTTCGCATTATTGCCTTTCTGTTTGTGGCATATCCGGTTTGGATGGTTTCAAAGTAAATAATGGACAAAGGTAGAAATATTTTTTGTGTTTTATAGATAGAAATAAGCAGTGATAGTCCGGTTTATTATTCGGAGGGTGTTTAGGTTTTCAGCTCAGGCACGCACTTTTAACTTTTCGGAGTTATGTACGTTTAAAGCCATTAAAAATACAAGTTATACTATAATCTTTATTCGTATTTAAAAAGGGATAGACAATTCTACTAAATAAACTTAAATCTTAATTAAAGTAAAAAAAAACATTAAATTAAAACTAAAATAAATTAAATTACCTTTTAAATCAATAAATTAAATTTAATAACCTCATCGAGACCACCGCAGCGAGGCATTGTACTCAAGATGCCTGGCAGCATTACCCCTTTAAATGGCCAAACTAATTCTTTGACCAAGGTAACTGCCAGCTCTCGGGTCCCCGGTTGACTCGATAACACTTTTCGAAATTTCCTCAAAAAGAGCTCGAGCCCCACGGCCCCGAGGTCTCCACACCAAAAGGCACGAATATGAAGCTCCTATCGAGGTTTTCATATTTGCGCGCCTCGCTGACGTGGTCTCGATGATGTTTTAGATTTAAGTTAATTTATTTTAGTTTTAATTTAATGTTTTTTTAAAATTTAGATTTAAGTTTATTTAGTAAAATACAAGTTGTAAAACATAAAATAAGTATTATTAGGTACGTACTTACTCAATAAGAACTTTTCAAGCTCACGCATGTGTATCACAGAACACATTTACTCCAGGAGAAGAAGCCCAACTACATACAAATAAAGTGCAGACTATGCACCGTCACGCCATCTATTAGTGATTCCATAGAATTAAACTTTTGGCGCGAAATTACGAACCCCGTATTTTTTTTTTTCTATATTAGGCCCGCATTTCAATCGCCAAATAATCTTTAACCGAGGAGTTTATTCCACAGTTAAAGATTATTATTTATGGCGATTGGAAAGCGGCCATAACAAAACTGGAATAAAACAAGTAAAAACTTTTTAAAATGCTATAATTTTTAGAAATAAATTTTTATATTATACTGTGAAAACCATACAAAGATTTAAGTTATGTTTTTACTTATTTTTTTTCTAAGCTATTAGATGAAGTAAAAAAAATGTACTTTTAAAGTGTTTTATTACAACTATGTCATAATCCACAGCATACATAATGAAGAAATTACAAAAACAGGTTAAAGTTAAACCAAAGTTGGATTACAGTAATAAATCTTAATAGAATTATTATCTTTTAAACAGATTAATTATTATTAAAGATCTAATACTGAAATGTTTTTCAAACTAGGGAATGTTACATAGCAAGAACTACTTATTCAATATATCATAAATAAAATAATGAACAGAACCAAGATAGGCATATAGGCATATTATTTTGGTAGTGGTTTGTGGAAGCACAGACCTTCAGGTCCTGAAATAAGGCAAAATACACAAAATTATTATATTTTTTTAACTGATGATTTATAAAAAATTGCAATAGAAACATTATATAACATACCACTGTGATGTATCTTATTACATACCACTGTGATGTATCTGGTGGCCGAGATAAGATAGGCACATTTGCTACCTAGTGGGTTGCGGAAGCCACACTGACTGTTGCTGGAATAAGGCAAAATACACAATCAATATATTGGTTTCTCTACTGAGAATGTATTAAGTATATATATATAATAATATGTACCATATTGCAATAGAAATCTATATTATGTACCACTTGAATTAAATGTTGCTGTGATGTGTCTGCTGGCAGAGACAAGATAGGCACATTAGGACAGGTTCTAAAATAAGGCAAAATGAACAATTGATGTTTTTCTGAGAATTTTTTACAAATTGCAATAGAAATGTATAGTTACTAGGTACATACCACTGAAATTGAATGTTGTTGCAATGTTTCTGCTGGTGAGCCAGGCACACTGCTGGTGTGCAAGCTTTTCAACACCTACTCAGTTACATTGGCAAAACAATATTCTGCCCAAATTCGAAGCCTGAAACATTATAATAATACTATATAATAAACCAAAATATCAAAAACACCCGCGTTTCTGATTTCTTTAGCCGGTTTGTAGACAAAAAGAACAGCTGGTACTTAAGGGACACGACAATATTTACCTTGCATAATTAGATGCCTTTCCGGCTCTTGGTAAAGAGTGGATAGTAAGTGTTGGGTCGAAAGCCAATGCACAGCACTTAACACGCTTTCTATATTTATCAGACATGATAAATTTAATCTTACAAACGAAAAGAGTCACAAACAATAAGTCACTGTCCTTATTTTTCTCTAGTCTCAATCACACTGCTGCGAGTTTCTTCAAGCTAACAGGGAGAGAAAAATAGAAGCAAAAACACTAAACCACATGAAATACAACTAAAAATATACAAATTTATCACAACTGTTGGGAAAGAAAACTTTCATATTTAAACCAACAACCTAAAAACAAACGTACCATAGAGTAGATAGTTGCCAGTTGTTTATAGTTTGAAACTTTGTCTCTGACTTTGAAGTCTAGAATGAGACAAAGAATTTCTTTGTTTCATTCTAAATGATTCCATAAAAAAGTCTGCAGTGGCCCCATACAAAGTTGCCACCCCCTGATGTGTATCAATGGTCGTTGATATAAAAGCCCACGGTATTTACACAGATTAATGGACACATAGACATATTTTTTGCGGCACTTGTCGAACGGAAGGTTTTACTGTGACTCGTTAAGGGTTCCGTACCTCAAAAATAAAAAATAAACCCTTATAGGATGACTTCGTTTTCTGTCTGTCTGTCAAGAAATAATATAGGAGTCAGATAGGTGCTTACTTCCCGTTGACCCAGAATCATGAAATTTAGTCGGTAGGTAGTATAGGTCTTATAACACAAGTAAAGGAAAAATACGAAAACCGTGAATTTGTGGTTACATCACAAAAAAAACAAATCACGAACATAATTAGTTTACTGAATCACAGATGGCGCTGTTGTCATGAACTTGTAGTGTTGCACATAATTAAGTATCTTGTACTTATGATGGTACGAAACCCTACGTGTGCGTATCCGATTCGCAATTGACTGGTTTTTACTATGATCATAACTTTTTCATCTTTAAAATTTCTATGAAATATGTATAGGTACTTATGAAAATCTTGAAACAAAATCTATTGTCTTTTTTACATCGAAAGAATTAATTTAGAATTTACTTTTAGGTGAACAATGGAACCCAAATAAAAATCATTTTGGACAACTATTGTTTTGACAATTTTTTTTACACGCCGTTGAGATTTGTAATTATTAACAAAAGTTAAGTAAATAAAATAGTAGTGACCGTGTCTGAAGAATTCAGATTTGGTAAAAATTGTATGCTACTCTCCAGGTTTTTAACTATTTAAATCCATGCAAAAATCACCATGACCCGTTGCCCCATTGCGGTGTAATAATAAAGGACAAACCAACATACAAGCACAATTTTTAATTACAATATGTATAGTGATTTGTTCATTGTTTCTGCTTACAACAATCTTATGAAATTTAAAAAGAGCTTATGACCTTTGCTATTTTTTCTAGAAACCATGTTTACAAGACTAGCAGTGTACAAAGGATGGGTTAAATGAGACATGACATGCCGTTTTTTGATCATGATGGCATGACAGATTATTATTAGTTGACGTAACAAAACTATTAGAATGACGTAGCTACCTACAGTTCACGCCAGTTAGGGAATAAGAACAAATAGGCACTTTCAGTGGGCTTAGAGTCCGTATTTTAACTCTCAAATGGTATAACTGTCAAATTACCTTTACTTTAGGAAATTAACGAAGAACGATTAAAAGAAATTAACTTTAGGCGAACAGTTGAACTGTTCGCCTAAAGTTCGACTTAAATCGTACTTTTGACATGAAATTTGACACAAAAAGTTACAATGGCGCGTGAGGAGTTAAATTTTATGCGTCATCAATAAGACTATGCGGCGTATACTGTCATGGCAACGAGTATACTAATAAAACATAAAGAAGTATAAAGTTTGTAAGTTTGGTTGTAGGGGGTAATCTCAGGGGTACTGAACCAATTTTGAAAATTCTTTCACCAGTAGAAAGCTACATCATTTCTGACTGACAAAGGCTATATTTTATTTTCAAATAATTAGAGATCCCTAGGAACATTTTAAAAGGCTACCCGTGCGAAGCCGGTGTGAGTCGCTAGTATTTTATAAATTTAAAATTGCAAAAATTACCAACAATAATTTTATATCTCTTATCTTATTAAAATATCTTACTAAATTATTTAAATTCAAAAGTGCCACCAGTGCCAATTATTTAAATACCACCATACAGGTTAATTAAGGGAATGGTTTTTGCTGCTCGGTTATTAAGTATCATCTTTTTTACTAAAAGGGCAAGGATCTGTTGCTAATTAAATAATAATTAATAATTACACTATCAACAATTTTTGTCTTTACAGTTTTTATCGAAGTAAGTTACAAGATTTTCTTACCTTACGAAATTTTAGGTAGTTTGTAAATATTGTGTCATGTGTACTAAAACATAAAATTTATTTTTAAAATATTTACTAACTAGCCGATGTCCGCGACTTCATCCGTGTGGATTTAGGTCTTTAAAAATCCCACTAGAACTCTTTAATTTTTCAATTTTTCCGGGATAAAAAGTAACCCTTGTCACTCTCCACATCTTTAACTATACCTATTCAAAAAATCACGCCGACCCGTTGCTCCGTTGCGACGCGATTGAAGGACAAACCAACAAACCAATAAATCAACGAACAAACACGCTTTCGCATTTATAATAAGGGTAGTGATTACCTACAAGTTTTATTCGATTCATTATACCTACCTAGCTAAAAAATTATTTGGAAATGTTTGGAAGGGCCTTGCAGCAATGAGGGGTTACGGTGCAGATATAGAGAGAATGATAACTTTTTCAATTCGTGTAATTATAATAATTTGTAGCTATAGCTCAAACTTAGTGTTAGATATTTGACAGAACGTCGAGCAAAGGTCAAGCCGGCGTACACTCACTCAACAAACCAAAAAATAAATAAACCTTTGTGAACAACCAAAAGGTAGAGTAATTCCGGTGTAGACATAATTCACAACCCATATAAATACGAAAGTGTGTTTGGTTGTTGATTTGTTGGTTTATTCTTCATGCAGCAAAAGATCCACCTAATTTTCCCATGGATATAGTTAAATACCTTAATAGTGTCAGAAACTACTTTTATCGCAGAAAACAATGAGTTGCCGTGGGATTTTTAAAAACCTAAATTCACGAGAAGTCACGGGCATCACCTAGTTTAGAAAATAAATTATTATGAATCTTTTTACTCTAGTCCGTAGATATTTGACAATAGTAGAGTAAATACAATAATAAGTTTTATATTAACTGTAAATAAATAAATAGATCAAGCTAAAAATTTCGTTCAGTAAATACACCTAGAAATTAGGTACAATTTTTTCAAACAAAAACAATACAAATTGACCTATCCATGACCTAGGCTTTATTTTGTAATTAGGTATAGGGTAATAGCACTGAATGCTATAATAAACACTTAAATTATTAGAATGAAGGAAACAGTAATAATGTAAATCGAAAAAGGAAATTACAAAACAGCGCGTAAAACTAATTACTCAACCCATTATTTATGTATTGTACAACATTCCTAGGTCAAAATCAAATTAAAAAATATTACAAAATTGCAGAATTTATTCAATTAAAAAACGCAGTTTTAAACACGAGGAGCCGGACGATGCAACGTCCTTACGCTTCTCGCCACGATATGAAACCTCTGTTCTTTTCAGTACACTGTGCATTTTGACCGGCTTAATACATTTTTATGTTTGCAATTATTTGTATAAATAAACATCTTACTGCGCGCGCTTCAGTCTAGTTCAGTCAGTGATGAAACCTTTTTTGTTTTATTAATTTAATTTATTAAAAATAATGCTACTAAAACAAAAAAAATATTTACGAGAGTTGAATGAAACTACTAAGTGTTTACCAGTATCTAGTGAAAATTAGTTTTACGTGAGGATAGAAACTGAACTAATTATAAAAGGTGAGTACTTACTTATCTTGATTTTAAACTTGATTTTGACTTGAAAAAGTCAAAATCAAGTCTTATTATTGTAGTCCATTACAACAATAATAAAACTTTCCACTAAAATAAATGCAAATATTTATCGTATCCATCATCAGTCCGTGATGAAACCTTTTTTGTTTTTATTAAATCAATTTATTAAAAATAATGTTACTAAAATAAAAAATTATTTACGAGAGTTGAATGAAACTTAGTGTTTAACAGTAGCTAGTGAAAATTAGTTTTACGTGTGGATATACACTAAATTAATTATTCAAGGTATGTACCTCCTTCCTACTTGACTTGATAAAGTTAACAATAATAAAACTTTCCACAAAAATCCAATGAAAACTTAAACTTTATTCGATGACTAAATTGATGTTTTGTATCGGATTTCCATCTATGCGCAAATCTCACTTGTAAAAGTTTATTCGAATTAAAAAAAAGATTTTTATTTATTTTATTTTATTTACTAAGAAAGGATTTTTCAAAATTCCACCCCTAAGTGGGTTAAGTGGGGGATGGAAGTTTGTATGAAAGTCCGTCATTTTTCAAGTTATTTGCATGAAAATTGGTATTTGGGTTTTCGGTCACAAATGAAGAAATACGTGTTTCAGGATTTTTGGAAAATTCGCCCATAAGGGTGGTAAAATAAGGGATGAAAGTTTGTATGGGAAAGTTTTAACTTTTAACTATTGATATTATTAACTTGGAAATTTGGAAAGTAAGTTTTTTCTTGATGATAGATGTCAGCCGAGAAACGGCTATGAGAAAATCCCCCCCTAAAGGGATGAAACGGGGGTTGGAAGGTTATATGTGTTATTAGGTGCTGTTCATGGTGCGCGTCCTGATGTTATAATGTTTGTTTCTGAAAAAAAAAATGCCACACGCCCAGGCTTCGCTCGGGTGGAGTTTAGAAAATTGAGGGGGCGGTTGAATTAAATTTTTCTCTCCGTAGGAACCATCCTCGTACTTCAAGGAATATTATAAAAAAAGAATTAGCGAAATCGGTTCAGCGGTTCTCGAGATTTGCGATGAGCAATACATTTAGTGATTCATTTTTATATTATAGATTAAACAGTTACAAGTACTTTTGAATCATCAAACACATTTTCCACTGGTTCGGAATGATTTTCCTACCGAGAAGAACCAGCAAGAAACTCAGCGGTTGCTCTTTTCAAAGATTTAATTTTCAAAATTATGCCATACTATTATATTAAAAAAAGTAATTGCAGACCCGCGCATTGCTGAAACGAGCTGCAGGTCAAATCCACACTCTTTTTAACCAACTTTAAAAAAGCTCCTCCTTTTTTACCAACTTTAAAAAAGCTCCTCCTTTTTTAAAGTTGGTTAAAAAGAGTATCTCGGCGGTAATCACTTCACATCAGGTGACCGGCCTGCACGTTTGATCGCTATTTCAATTCAAAAAAAAGAAAAGATTTACAAAAATTCCTTCAGAGCAAAGCCAGGGCGGATTAGCCGGTTTGATATTTTAACTTTTAATTTGAAAGCCTTGAAAGCACGCAAACTACTTACTAGATCATACCGCATTTTGTTATTTTAACCTCATAAGTCGTGTTTATGACTCTCAAGTGCAATTACAAAACTGATTTTGTAAGACGACCTTCCATGGTTTCATCTTTGAAGTCAGCCTCGGCGGTGTGTGCTTAGCCTAACCCGGGTCACTGTCGAACCGTCACAGTTCAAACATTAAGAAATTCGAACTTGATGTATGAACTTGGTCCAAAGCAAAGAATGCCCTAGCGCAGTGGTAAGCGCTGTGGTCTTATTAGTGGGAGGTCCCTGGTTCGATTCCTGGCAGGGGAAATTTGGAGTTTTGTAATTTCTCAATTTTCTCTGGTCTGATCAGGGGTGATTCGCTAACTATCAGTGTCTAACGATGAATGAAAGCCAACGAGCTGATACATTCGTTGGTTAATGGTTATACATTGCTGCTTTACTGAGTGACACTAAAATAATTTTTCGTAGAAAACCTTCAATGGATTAAAAATAAATGTTAAATAAGATCGGTGGCTATCATTCAGCGTTAGACACTGAGTTAGCGGATCACCCCTGGTGGAGGTTAGCTACCACCCTACCGGAAAAGCCGTGCCGCAAAGTAATTTAGAGTTCCGTTACGATGCCATGTAGAAACCAAAAGGGGTTTAAGAGAAACTGCCGTACCCCTTCCATCTTAGACTACATCATCACTTACCACCAGGTGAGATTGGAGTCTAGGGTTGACTTGTATCTGAATAAAAATGTGTACTGCACTACCTACTCAGCTTAAGCTCAGGGCCATCTTTAACCTATTGGAGGCCCTGGGCACATTAGAATAATTGGGCCCCTATGACTTTGACAGAGTAGTGGGTCGGGGGTAAACAAGAAGGATCGAATATCAGTCTTGACTATAGTTAACTATCTCTATGGTCCTCTGTTTGATTGGGAATTTTTGACCGTTGATTTTATCGAAATAAATATGATATGTTTTTCGGTAGGTAATAAAATATCGGTCGGTCGGTTATAGTTTGGTATTCTGGCAGGGACTAGTGGGCAGTGGCGTGCAGGTCACAGAGGCATAAATGCAATGCTTACCCCAATTGTAATAGCTTAATGCATATTTTTCATTATGACTTGCCAGTAAACAGGTTCCTCCCTAACTTAATGCCTACCCTGGCTTCAAACCCTGTGCACGCCACTGCTAGTGGGCCCCTATATATCGTGGGCCCTGGGCACGTGCCCAGAGTGCCCAGTGGGAAAGATGGGCCTGCCTAAGCTAGGTCACTGTCGGAGCGTCGCAGTTCAAACATTAAGCAATCCGAACTTGTTATATGAACTTGGTCTACAGAAAATTAAAAGTAAATTTTGAGATAAAATTTACATAATGCTTTATTTACTTATACACAGTGGCTGAAAATTTATTCTAGTGATTCATGTTTTTAATATAAAAGTTTGAACAAGTATGTACCTACACTTTATTAGGGTTACGTAGCCGAATGGCAAAAAACGGAACCCTTATAGATTCGTCATGTCTGTCTGTCCGTCCGCGTCCGTATGTCACAGCCACTTTTTTCCGAAACTATAAGAGCTATACTGTTGAAACTTGGTAAATAGATGTATTCTGTGAACCACATTAAGATTTTTACACAAATATAGAAAAAAACAATACATTTTGGGGTTCCCCATTAGTTAGAACTGAAACTCAAAAATTTTTTTTCATCAAATCCATACGTGTGGGATACAAACTTCCACCGAAAATAGGTTTGAACGAGATCTAGTAAGTAGTTTTTGATTTAGCGTGCAAAATGTCGATAAAATACGATTGTAGTACTACCCCTTTGGTTTTTATGGCGGCATCGTAATTCGCTTGGCGGCACGGCTTTGCCTTGGTAACTACTAACTAGCCACGGCCGAAGCCTCCCACCAGACAAACTAACCTAAATAAGATGATCTTTTATGACCTCATTTTTGAGTTCGACCTCGGTGATGTGTGTTCAGCCTAAGCCTGGTCACTGTGGACGTGTTGCAGTTCAAACATTAAGACATACGAACTTGATGTATGAACTTGGTTCAAAGCAAAGAATGAGATCAGACTTACGCAGCCGAAAATAATGTACATCTACCTTTAGAAGATTTGTAGAGCGTTGTCCCTGTTATTGAGACAGACAAAACGTCATATAGGTATGAGTGACAGAGATAACGCTCTACAAAGCCAAGATGTCATTCTAAAGGCAGTGCAATGTCGCGGCAGCAATGTAGCGGTACATTGCTGCCTAGCTCGCAATGTAATGTCATATAAGCTTATAGAGATTGTATGGGGACCAGTAGTGCCGCGACAGGACTGTGACAGCTGGTGACAGCACTGTTGCGGCAGCACTGCTGCGTGCAGCGTGTTTCGGAATCATACCTTAAGCTAGGTCTCTGTCGAAGCTATCCCAGTTCAAACATTAAAAAATTCGAACGTGATATATAAAATTGGTCAAATGAAAATGAAAATGAAAAATGAAAATGAAAATCTTTTTTATTCGTATAAACTTTTACAAGTGCTTACGAATAGTCGGATGCATCTACCACTGGTTCGGAATGCCTTTCCTGCCGAGAAGAACCAGCAAGAAACTCGGCGGTTGCTCTTTTCAAATATTTGATATAGGTACAAAATTATGCCATGTATAAAATAGTATTTGCAGTCTTGTGCGTTGCTGGAACGAGCTGCAGGTCAAATCCACGCTCTTTTATCATTTAGATAATCTTCAATTGTGTAATATGCTTTTTTCAGGAGCATATTTTTAATAGATTTTTAAACTTGTGCAAAGGTAAGTCCAAAATAGTTTGCGGGATTTTATTATAAAAGGTAATACCAATACCCACAAATGACTTTTGGACTTTCCTGAGGCGGAAGGCAGGAGCTGCAAGTTTGTCTCTGTTTCTAGTTAGCTTATTGTGTAAAATCATACAATGTGATCAACATAAAATTTTGCTTTATTTATTTACACTACCTCTGTGACCGCAATTTCATTCGATAGAAGGCTATTCGATTTTACTATTTACTGGTTTATGCCCGCGACTTCGTCCGCGTGGACTACACAAATTTCAAACCACTATTTACCCTTTTCATCATCATCGTTATCATCATCAGCCGTCCACTGTTGGACATAGGCCTTCTCTAAAGAGCGCCACCACACCCGGTCCTCAGCTTTCCTCATCCAGCCACTTCCCGCCAGTCTCTATATATCGTCGGTCCATCGTGCTGAAGGGCACACTACGCTGGCTAAACGCGCTTTACCCTTTTAGAGATTGAATTTTCAAAAATCCTTTCTTTGCGGATGTGTGCGTCAATGCATGCCAATTTTCAGCTCGATCCGCCCAGTAGTTAGAGTCGTGCGTTGATAGATCAGTCAGTCAGTCACCTTTCCCTTTTGTAAATTTAGATATCAGTAGGGATCCTTCCTAGACGTATTTACTTATAGACGATGCGTAGTCTAGTTTTCTATGCGTTGTAATGTTTACGCACTAGTAAAGTACAATCGCAATCATCATGCAACGCACGGTTTATCTGAGCATTATTTATTGCCATTGTATCACAACGCGGGAAGAATATTACTTAGCAATTAGCATTTTAGTTGCCGAGCTAAGTACGTCTTGCGGATTGCCTCAGATATAATTTAATTTCAATCGCTTTACTTACAACATAGAGCCTGAAAGAAAACGCGCCACAGAAATGTGTCCTATATGACTCCTAATAAATTATCAGAATGATGAATGCTATTGCGTCCACATGGATTTAGTTTAAATTTCTAAATCTAAATTATATAAAAGGAAAAGGTGACTGACTGACTGATGATCTATCAACGCACAGCTCAAACTACTGGACGGATCGGGCTGAAATTTGGCATGCAGATAGGTATTATGACGTAGGCATCCGCTAAGAAAGGATTTTTGAAAATTCAACCCCTAAAAGGGTGAAATAGGGGTTTGAAATTTGTGTAGTCCACGCGGACGAAGTCGCGAGCATAAGCTAGTCTAAATATATAAAAGGAAAAGGTTACTGACTGACGGATCTATCAACGCACAGCTCAAACTACTGAATGGATCGGGCTTAAATTTGGCATGCAGATAGCTATTATGACGTAGGCATCCGCTAAGAAAGGATTTTTGAAAATTCAACCCCTAAAAGGGTGAAATAGGGGTTTGAAATTTGTGTAGTCCACGCGGACGCAGTCGCGAGCATAAGCTAGTCTAAATATATAAAAGGAAAAGGTGACTGACTGAGGGATCTATCAACGACAGATCGATGCTGGGTGGCATGGTACATTTTGGCGTGGCGAGGTCCAACTCGTATGCAGAAATTAAAGCTTGTATACGCGGACATATTTTATTATATTTTAAAACTACCTACCTACATTTTTGTTTATAATAGTTACGCATACCTACCTAGAATATTAGACTAAGTATTAACTACAGAGGAATGTGCAGTGCTCTGACAAGCCGCCAAGCGCTTACGAGCATGAAGAAACCAATATTGTAAGCGTTTTTTCTTTTTGTGTGGAAATAAATAAAAAATAAATAAAACGCACAGCTCAAACTACTGAACGGATCGGGCTTAACTTTGGCATGCAGATAGCTATTATGACGTAGGCGTCCGCTAAGAAAGGATTTTTGAAAATACAACGCCTAAAGAGGTAAAATGAGGTTTGAAATATGTGTATGTCTACACGGATAAAGTCGCGAGCATAAGCTGGTTACAAATAAAAAATAATTAGGACATCATTAAAGATGCACGGGTTTCAGGAAAACATTAATTATTTTACAACAAACAATAGTTAAGTTGAGGCGTACCTCTAGGTACAATAGGTTGCATCAGTTCGTGTAATGGATGCAATTAACTCGAACGATATATCGTAACTTTAATTATGCAATTCAGTTTACCTTATAACATAATAAACAACGTTACAGTGCATTGAGACGAGCTTAGCAAATGAAAAAGAACATTGATTTATATCAATCAATTGTCGGAGCGAATATTTTACATATTATTTGAAACATGAAAAATCATTGTAATAAAACAATATCACCTGATTAAATTATATTTCTTAAGGTTTTAGTTTTAGTTTTATTGTTTAAGTAAATTTTTAAGATGTTCACAGAACCGCCCAGTTTCTTGCTGGTTCTTCTCGGTAGGAACGGCATTCCGAACCAGTGGTAAATTAAAACTACCTGACTATTCATAAGCACTTGTAAAAAGTTTACATGAATAAAAAACATATTCTATTCTATTTAGATTAGTATTTTTTAGTTAGTAGTAGATGAATACATTTTGTAGTTTAATATTTCAAATAATTCAAATAATTTAATAATTTAATATTTAATATTAACTTAATAATTATTTCCGGAAAAAAGTTAAAACATACTGATTCATATTGAAAATTGATATAATCAATTATTTATTCTTTTTAAGTAGGTAGATATAAAGACAATTTAGGTATTATATTATTTATGGGAAGAACAAAATATTTTACCTACACTTTAGTTTGATTTCCCTTAACGTAAACCTTCTCAAAAATAGATAGAACAGTACATTTGATTAGAAAAGTGCAAAATAATGTAAATAAGTAATGTTGGCTTGGCACATAAGTCTTTGCGTATTTAATTTGAGGCAATAGAACCGACGTCAACGCTACTAGCATTGTTTCAGTAAATTATTCATTTTTTCCTCAGTCCTATTGTTTTATATTGTGACGCAATTTCAAGTTCAAATGTTAGGTTCTGACATAACTATTAGTTAATTCTATTACTATTTTCACGTGGCACTTACTTAGTTATTTGCATACTAATTTCTATTTATAACGCGTAAAATTTAAATCAATTTAAATATATGTGCCAAATTTACATTTCGTAAAATAAGTGTACTTACAATTAAGTATAATCAAATTAAAGCCTATTTTAAATTTCACCAAATAATATTCAAATGAAAAATGAATTCTATGTTAAGTTACATAAGTGTTTTGTATGAGAAACCCGTCAAAATGTTTTTATCAGTTAAAGTTTTGTTATTAAATGATTGAAAACTGACTTTTTAGTAAAGTACTTAGTTTTTAGGGTTCCGTACCTCAAAAGGAAAAACGGAACCCTTATAGGATCACTTTGTTGTCTGTCTGTCTGTCTGTCCGTCCGTCCGTCTGTCCGTCAAGAAACCTACAGGGTACTTCCCGCGTTGACCTAGAATCATGAAGTTTGGCAGGTAGGAAGGTCTTTTAGCAGACATTAGGGAAAAAAATCTGAAAACCGTGAATTTGTGGTTACATCACACAAAAAAAATTAAATTGTGGCCATGAAATAATAATTAGTATTTTCAATTATCAAAGTAAGATAACTATATCAAAAGGGGTATCATATGAAAGGGCTTCACTTGTACATTCTAAAACAGATTTTTATTTATTTTTATGAATCATAAAAATAAATAAAAATCTGTTTTTGATTTATCGTAAAAAATGTCGAAATATACGACTGTACTACGGAACCCTCGGGCCTCGGCGCGCGAGCCTGACTCGTTCTTGGCCGGTTTTATTTTATTATTTGTTTTTACTTAATACATTTGTAAATCATAACAAAATAAAAGAGATACACTAAGCAATTATTCATAACCTGATAATTAAATCGCATCTTAGAAATACTTAATTTTCTCAGCAATAAAAAAATGCTGTTACATGCATACATACTAAATATTTCTTCGCCAATTATAATTTGCAATATTAATAACAGTAAAAAAATTGCCGCAATTTCATCTCGAACGTTTCAAAGTTGCAAATAAATACAAGACAATTAATTCGTGAATTAGGTAATAAGCTTCCATTGTGTATTCTATCTAGGTTAGTGTCT
Source organism: Maniola hyperantus (assembly GCF_902806685.2). Taxonomy (NCBI): domain Eukaryota; kingdom Metazoa; phylum Arthropoda; class Insecta; order Lepidoptera; family Nymphalidae; genus Maniola; species Maniola hyperantus. The sequence goes on along the minus strand of NC_048540.1, from coordinate 14,840,270 downwards.
AGACTAATAACTAAAGAATCTAGTAGCAATGTTAATCAGACTCAGATCTTTTAGACAGAGAGCCAGCGCGTGCCAGACCTTCGTTATTTTATAAAAACTGAAAGTTACTCTGCGTATTGTCCCCAACACAGGGAGGAACGATCAGCGACTATGAAGTTTGGATCATAGTGGCTTTGGTAGACAACAGATAATAAAGTTGTAAAAAATCTTACATCTAATTACAAAAATTCTCTAAATTTTTTATATTTTCTTCAGAATAGCATTAAAATCACGTCATGCATTGTCAGACACTTAGGCTGACATCTTTAGAGCGCACTTTGACTTTGCTCAGACTTAAGATTGAGTTAAAACGAGACAGATTTATGTGAGAGATATAGCTCTGTCTCGTTTTAACTCTGTCTTAAGTCTAAGCTAAAGCAGAGTGCGCTCTATAGACCTCATCCTAAGTGTCGTGGCCTACCCTCTGCCAGACACCTTTAAACTTTAAGACAATAGAGAGAGAAACTTTCAGCTTTTATAAAATAATGAAAGTCTGGCACACGCTGGCTCTTAGTCCATTTGAATTAGTCTTTGTTATCTTCCACGAAAGACATTGCTGTACTTGCGAGTAAAGATTTTATTGTCAAACTTTTTTAGCCAAGGGATTAAGGTTTTTAAAAACCCCGTGGTTTTCTTTGATTTTCCGGGATAAAAAGTAGCCCACGTCACTCTCCCGGTTTTTAACTATACCCATTACCCAATTACCCATGCAAAAATCTACAATTGAAGGACAAACCAACAAACAAACACACTTTCGCATTTATGGGTAATGAAGCCTCTATAAGATCGTAAATATTAGACGTATATTGTAAAAAGTCCCGCAAATTGATAATGCAGGTGGCCGCCATTTTAGTGACGTCAGCACTAGACTGAAGTTTCGAGCTGATGGTATATTTTTATTTTAGCTGACGTCAAAATGACGTCATTTCGATGTTAATGAGACATGGTTCCAGCGCAATAGCAATTTGCAGGACTTATCTACATATATGTGTATTTTGAAAGAGCCTGCACGGGCCGGTTTAAATGTAAATCCACCTCTAATTACTAAAATAGCGTGTAATTAAACAAATCGTTCAGGACACTCGTAGTCTAGTCATTTCCATACTACACTTCCGAGCGTACGATTTTCAAGTCCTTGTAGCTGGCGCGTGCAATATCCTGCCAATTGCGTGCTCCGCTTGCGCAATGCCTGACACGCATTCTACCTATCATCCGAAAATGGTAGGATTATATTTACATTTTATATGAATGAGTTTATCCGCGACTTCATAAATATTTGCAGATAACTTAAATTCAAGCCAGATTTATAGGGTTTAATTAATAGACAAAGAAAGATTTTTCCGTTCCTTGGTAAAAC